>NW_021857554.1:0-161858 GCF_006229205.1 Suricata suricatta
TAAGTATGGTGGCTATGAAAATACACCTATCAGAAACTCTTCTGGGGACAGATAATTGGTGATGGTCTCAGCAGCTGCCCCTCTGGATCACCCATCAAGTTTGCCTGAGAGAGTACTTCCTGCTGGGCTGCTTCCGGCCAAAGACCCCGTGCAGTGGAGGTGTTAAGGTGGCCCCTTTCTCTGAGACATAGGATTCCTCCTGTGGGTGACTTTAACTTCAGGACTCCCCGTCAGCCTGGCCGAAACTTTCTTGGAACACTGTCACTATTGGAAACTCCTACCCTGTCATTCTTTTTCTTTCTCTTGTGTGATGCTCCTTCTCCTAATAAATCTTTGGCACATCTTATCTGATCTTCTCTATATGTTTGAATTAACACAATAATGCTCACTAACAGCTTATTTTCTCTTCAAGTCAAGACAATAGATAGGTCAACACAAATGTACAACATAATGTACCTTTGATATGTAAATTGTATTTGGCTTGGAGCCATTGTTATCTAGGTTACAGCATACAGTAAAGAATCATGGAGGAAAACCAGTGCAGAAAGATAACATCTGTGTCTAAATGATCCCTGAGGCCAGTATGCTATCTTTGATGAAAATACTGGTACAAAAGCAGGAAATGTCAATTCACTCATCTGGACAAATACTGTTGCTGTGGTTCAGTGGTGGGAGATTTCTCAGCCTACTTGAAAATAAAATTGAAGAAGCATAAGCTCTAGAATAAGGAAACTCAGTTCCTAGGAAGTTATGTACCTGGTAGAAATCTCAAGGCTTCATGGAGTAACCAGTAAAATCATTCTTTCATTCATTTAAGTTTTTTTTCAAATCTTATTTCATGAAATCATCTAATCCATTCTGAAGTGCAATGATCCCATTTGATAGCCCTTATAAATTCTTAATAAAATTATAGTTAATGATAGAGAAACGAAAACAACTAAGATATATGGTAAAATTTATTTTATATAGATTGTGATTTTTTTTGAAATGTCAAATAAGAAGAAAAGCTCTTTAAATCCAAACTAAATATTTTTTTCTTTCATATTTGTTTTACTTGGCATTATTCACATAAAAAGGAAATAAACCTACAGTATACAAAAACTTACAAAACAAATAACTCCTTAAAATCCATTATTTTTGTAAATTTATACTTTCAAAAGTATAAAAACGAATCCTCAGTTAATAGGAACTTCCTTATAATCTTTCTCCTTTTAGAGCCTCACTCTCAGATGATTTCTCTTTTTGGAGTGAAGGTGAGCATTGGATGTGATAGAGCTAATTATACACCATAGGGGAGATTTATCAACCTATGGAACACCCATTTTCTTAGTTCGCAGTTGGGTGGCAGGCCTGTGCAGTTAGAAAAATCCCTTCAGTGTGGATGGGGCCCCACCTCTGCACTGGGAACCATTGACCCTCCCACTGGATGGGGCCCCACCTCTGCACTGGGAACCATTGACCCTCCCATTGTAGAGAATGAGCCGAGTTGCATCACCAGATAGCGTCTGGCCCAGATGGATGAGTACCTCTTCTTCTCCAGAGGTAGTGTTGTTGAGGTTATTCTACTTCAGGAAATAATTGAGGCAACTAGTCAAAAAAAGGAGAAAATTTTATTTATTTTGCTATTCAAAATGCACTTGTCTACATCCAAATTTCTTATGGTTAGCTTTCAGAAATGAGCCACATTACACTTTGTACCTATAAAAAGAGGGAGTGGGTGGGATATTGACATTTTTTTCTCAAAGATTTTTTTAAAAATTCAAGTTAGTTAACATATCCTGTTGAACTGGTTTCAGTTGTAGAATTTAGTGATTCATCAGTTACATATAACACCCAGTGCTCATCCCAACAAGTGCCCTCTTTAATAATGCCCATCACCTAGATATGTGACAATATATGTGTTTATTTATAGTGATTATTTATTTTTGAGAAATAGAGTGTGAGTGCAAGTGGGGGAGGGGCAGAGAGAGAGAGGTCAGAGGCCCAATGCTGACAGCATCAAACCCAATGTGGGGCTCAAACTCACAAACCGCAAGATCATCACCTGAGCCAAAGTCAGTTGCTTAAGCAACTGAACCATCCAGGCATCCCTGACAAAATGTTTTGTTAAGCCCCGGACACCTGGCAGGCTCAAAGGCTCCAACAATTAGCAATCTCACCTTCCACATTTAGAAGAGAGTCATCTACTTTCTCCTCCCTCAGATTCTTATAACTTTCTTAATCAAATTGGAATTTATTGGTCATGCATTCTGTCATGTAGCCTCTATTCAAAAATGTCTTTATATGCTGCTTTGTCTCAAGTTTTTCCAGTTTCCCATTGCTATTCAGTAGATTTCCCCTACTACTCACCTCTGTTTGATTACCACTGTTTCTACTCTGTCATTTTTCTACTGATTAAGTTAACCTTTTACTGCAAACAATCTGTGTCCCAGTGACAAACCATCCATTTTTTTTCCTTCTTTACCAAGTGTTTTATGTTTTTCCTCCTAGCTTGTGAAACTGACCAAAATTTCTGCTTATAAATGAAATCCTACTTGGTTGCCTGACTTAAGCTATTACAAAATTATGGCTGTAATTTGGACATCATGTGTGAAAGGAATATCTGTATGTTCTCTTTTGCACAAAGTCTAGATTATGATGCAAGGTAGTGGTAGGAAGGAGAGCTAATTTGGAAGAGATTAAAATAGCTCAGCCAAACTATGAAATTCTGTTGTTGCTGGTGAAAACAGGTATTTCCTTCCTTTATGAACATGATGCTCTTTTATTCTTTTAATACAGATACTAGAGATGATATTGCCTATAGCAACCTCCTTCCCTCCCACTCCCTCAACATTTAAACATTCGTGTTACTGTAATGGATGACAAAGCCTGTTAGTCAGCCAACAGAGGAAAGACAGAATTTCAAATTATGAATAGATCTATTTTCTCTTAAATTTCTGCCTCTTCAGCATTTTAAAGATACTCATTCTTCCCAGCGCTCCTATCTGGCATTAATCTTTAAAACACAAATCCTCTTGCGATAGTTTTCTTAAAGAAAAGTAGCACGAATGACAGACACATGAGATAATGCCCTAGATTGCTTTTTCTAAGTCGCAAGAGCCAGCATGCCATTTGAATTTTGGCTGCAATATGGTAAAGTCTGCTTGCTTTCAATTATTCAAACCCATTTAAGTTTTTCATGCCAAGTTGGATAGGTTTATATTTCTAGTTTCCCCATTCTGAGTGAGGCTCTTTGAATGAATTATAGCATCCCTAGGCTACTGCATGGGAAGGTAGCTTCTAAAGCCTTTTAAGGAGTTCATAATACTTCAAAGCAAGAAATCTCTCCTTGTTACTTACTAGATAACCCTTTCCTTTTGCCTCTTGGCTTGCAGTAGCCTGTGCGTGGGACTGTCACCCAATGATGCCACAGTCTGTAGATTTTCTTTCAAAAAGAAGAGTATTACCTGAAGCAAGCTCCTTTCCAGAGAAGGAATTTCATGGGTCACAATCGGCTAACTGACAAAGCAGAAACAAAAAAGAAAAAGAAAACAAAAAATCAGGAATTGATTAGCTAGCTGATTTAGACCCTGGCTGGCTGAATCTACCGATAGTGCTATTCCGTTTGTATTCACAGCACTAGCCAATGCATGTGTTAGAGTCCACATTTGTTATTTTTTTTATTTTTACCCTAAAGCATTAGCACTGATTGCAACAATTGAGTGACTTGGTTGGCAGAGTGAACTGTGAAATAACAGTCTATGTCGCGCTGGTTATGTGGATAACACCGAATTACACTAGCCAGCTCCTGCCTGTGGCTATGTCAGCTGAGCTATCCAGAAACATTTTTTCTCTCATTGATTTTTTTTTTAATTTCTATTAAACCAGGATTGGGACCCAGCAGGTTTGGAGTGATGCCAGCATCCTGTTGAGTCAGAAGAAAAGGCTGAGAATAGGAAGTATATTGACCCAATTTATTGGACAAAGTGCAATAGAGGTGACAGAACAAGCTACTGAGGTGTTTGCTCTGTGAAAGCTTTTTAGAACAAGAGATTTGGGACAATGAACTACAAATGGAGCTGGTAGTCAGGGTCAAAGGAAGCCCCTTTCAACTCCTTTTGATAGAACAACTCCTTTTGATAGAACAACTCCGTTTGATTGTTAAGCAAAATAAAATCTTTGCATCCTGTTAATTTTTTATACTGTTAATTGCTAGTGCCTATTTGAAATATGGGGATTTCCAGCTGTTGTCTTGGAATGAAATGACTTCAGGAAACAAAATTAATTGGAAACCAAATTAATTGGTGTATTCTTCCTTTGCACACCTGATAGTTCCACAAAAAATTAAATGAAAGGCCCCAGAAAAGGTTGTCTTGGTTGCAAATTATATCAAAAGTTCCTTAAAAGAGTATATTACATATAAGATTGAAGCCACCCAATCTCCTTGTGAGAGCTTTGTAAATAAACACATTTCATGATATACTGAATACATGTAGCAAGAGTCTTGTTCTGTCTTCAGATGGCTTCATCTTTGTACTACCTACCCCACAGCTAATGTGTTACTTCAAGAATCCATACAGCCTTCCCTGGAAAACCTCTAGTAAGGACATTTGGCCAGATCTTTCTTGGTGAGCAAACCTTCTACATGCTCATGGGGAGCTCTGAGAAAAGCATGGATATAAAACAAATTTGAGGAGAGTGTTAAATAAGAAAATAGTGATTATGGAAAACCAGTAAGTATTTACCAAGAATAAGTTATGACAACAGCATCTAGTTTACTTTTTATTACAGATAATGGGGCAGAAAAATTATATCCAGTTTGGGAAGAACACCTGATCTAATGTGTGAAGATAGCTTTTTGAAAAAGAAGTACATAGGAATATTGAGAAAAATCTAGCTGGTTGAAATATAGCCTAATAGTGCTGATTAATAGATTAATAAACTAGAAGGGTCATATAAGGGTATATAATTCAGAACTCTTCTTTTTCTAACCTAGTTAGATATTTTAGTGAGAGGTTCAATGCTTTTCAATTTTCAGGTGTTTTGAAGTTAAAACATTAGATTAGAATTAGTACTTTTAAAAAGATTTCTACAAGGAAAAGTTCAATTGAAATTAATATGATTAAATTAACAAAGATGATCTGAAGGCTTACATTTAGGGGAAAAAATAATTGCATGAAGACAGGACTCAGGAGGTTTGGCATGGCAGTTGTAGTATGTGTGAAAAAAAGTCCCATAGGTTTTGTCTAAAGAGAAGATTAATATATACTCTCTGTGTGATGTTTTTGCCAGACAGGCCAATGTAATCACAGGAGTGGGTGAAGAACAGGATGGAGGCAGGTGTCCACGTGGTACTCTATTCCACACAGGTGGAATATGGTGTCAAATCCCTTTTGTTGCAAAGGGGCACAGATGAATTAGAAAGTATGCCAACGCATGCAAAGTGAATTATGAGAATTCTACGTCTTCACTACTTATTTGCTTATTCAGTACTAATAGTGTTTCCTAGTATCTACCAGTGCTAACCTCCATGCTGTCTTCTTTGATAAACATTGCTTTATTTAATTGCCATCACACCCCTGTGACATGGAATTCTTAAATTCATTATCATTTCGCAGATGAGGAGACTGAGACCTGGAAGGGTTAAATGACTTACTCAAAGTCACCACTACTAAGTGGCAAGCCTGGAGATTTTTTTTTCTGGTTCCACTGTCCCTTGCTTTAGCCACTATGCAATGTAACAAAAAGAACACTACTCACTTTAAAAGTTACTTTAGAGTGAAATGCTGGGATGTACATTCAAGGTACATACACTCTGGTCCCAACCTACCTTTCCATATGATTCTTGCTACATCCTTTGATCCATTTAGTGCTCCAGCCAAGCTGGAAAAATATTCTACTTTGTCTTAACCTCTGTTCTTTGACCTTACTAGTTGATCTTACTAATCTGGAGTAGTCTCTTTCCTTAGCACTCCTATCCAATGCTAATCAAAATGTGTCTTCCTTAAGGAGACATCCTGATTCCTTAGGATAAATGGAATAATCTCGCCTCCAGAGTTCTTCAGAAACAAACCTTTTGCATCTAATAATATTCTTCTTCTAATATTAATTTCCGTATATTTTTAGCTCTAATAAATAGTATGCTCCTTGACAACACAGACTATGCCTTTTGCCTTGTTTCTCATAGGATCCCATTTAGGCTTATTTCTTACATATATTAGTGGTTCAATAAATATTTCTCAAATGAGAGAGTAACACAGATGATTGTCGTGGGTGGCCTAAGGAAGAAATACTGTCAAAACTATCACAAAATATTTATTTGAATGAGATACCTATTGAAAGACAGGTTGACATTTAGTAAGTTGATCTGAAATCAGAGAAGTATGGGCCAGAACATTATTCAATATATTTGATATTCCAAAGAAATTGTCTTTCAAGAAAATGAAATTTTATCTCATCTTGTCTATTATGACTGGACTTCTATTTGGAAGCAGTTTGAATCAGACTGCAGGAGTCTAGAATTGAGAGTACAGGTGTCACTTCTTGGGATTGTCCTTATGTTACAAAGTATAAGTTGGCAGATGTGGTGAGATTGAAGAAAATGACAGATTTCCAAGTACAAGCCTGATGAGACATGGATATAGACATCATATCTCAAACACGGCTACTAAACCAAGTGGAAAAGATGCCTTTTGGACTTGACAAATCAAGCTGCAAGTAGAATCCAAGATTTATGGTATCCAACCAGGCAGATGATTTCCATGCATTCATAGTGTAACATAGGGAAAGAGCATAGGTTTGGGGAACAGCAGTGTTGGGGTTTGACTTCCATCTCTGCCACTTCCTAGCTGTGTGACCTTGGATACTTTACATAATTTCTCTGAAGTTTATTTTCCTCACCTGTAAAAGAGGAATAATAATTTGTAGTAATTTCATAGTTATTATAAAGACTAAAGAAGTTAATGTGTGTAAATTATTTAGAATAGTACCTTGTATATAATAAGAGCTGCATAACCATTAACTATTATTTATCTGTACATGTTTTGAGGGGCAGGGTTTGGGTAGCAAGGCATTAATGTCATGTACAGGTTAAAAATATTTGCAGTCACTTTTTAAAATACATTTTGGCTTGGCTGGTTAATAACAAGGTAACTTCAAAACAGGCACCAAAACTTTGTTGCTCAGTGTTTTCACCTGTAAAACAGCCATAGAAATTTCCATATCAGCCCTTAGCATTTTCTTAAGAATTAAAAAAGATAATGCTCATAAACTTATTTTGTGCTCTAAACAATGCTGTCAGAATGTAAACGGGCTTAATCATTCAGTAGTCAGCTATTGAGCCCCACGTGTGAGTCTAGACGGCCTGAAGAGAGAGAAGGAAAAGCATCTGATGATCCTGGGGGAGGTTTTGGGGCATTTTCCTGGTGGTCTCCCCAGGCGGTCTGTAGTAGCATGACCCTGATTCAGCCTTCCCCCTTCCACATGTTGTCAGCTTATATATAATCCATTTCTCTAGGCAAAGATTCCCCTTCTCAAAGCTCCTGAGACTAATTTACAAAACCAGAATGTCAATTTATTTCTTCACAATAAGAAAAACAACTGTCAGGCAGCAAACAGGCATGCCTGTTACGTTTATCCTCATCAGCAGAACTGCATAGGAAGCCAAGCTACAGTTAGGTTTAGGGGTGAATGTGGAACTTGAATCACAGGAAATAGAAGATTGGAATGTTGATTTAATGCAGTGAAGATACCTGGATTCATCCGTGTCCACAATAGCATCAGCACTGCAAAGGGGCTACAACTCTTGAAAATTTCAGCTAAGGTTTCCTCTTCCCCGGGGGATGTTCTTGAATTAATGCCAACAGTGTTTGCCTCAGTGATTCCTTGTTTTTGCTGACATGGCTGACTAGTCTTTTCCTCTGAAGGATGCTTAGCAAGTCAGCTAATAGAAAATAAAAAGAAACTATCCGTTGTTAACATCTCCCTTCGCACTTGAACCTCAGGAAAGAGAGGCCAGCACTGTCGGACCCAGGGTAAATTGTCCTTATTCTCCTTATCCTCCCCCAGGGGAAAATTTCACTTTCAGAAGAGTTAAGCAAGGACAGTGTGAAAGGGAAAGGAGTGAGCAGGGGTAGTGCTTGGAGTGAAGGAGTTCTAAGAGTCCCCTGGGTGGACAATCAGGTGGCTGTGGAGTGTGTTGGGTATATGTTGGGTACCTGGGATGGGTTCCCATCCACCTTCCAAAATCAATACTGGGCCTCTGAGGGTGTGACACAGAGATGCCAGTGGCCTGATCACTAATGGCTGAGGCCTTGAGACTTCTGGATGGATTTATGTCCCAGGACTAGCATGGGAACAGAAAATTGTCCTGCAGGCTCAGACAGTATCAACAGTGTCTTTTTAAATTTTTATTTATTTTTGAGAGAGAGAGAAAGGGAGACACAGAATCTGAACACAGGCTCTAGGCTCTGAGCTGTCAGCACAGAGCCTGATGCGGGGCTTGAACCCATGAACTGTGAAATCATGACCTGAGCCGAAGTCAGATGCTTAACCGACTGAGCCATCCAGGTGCTCTTCAACACTGTCTTAACAGCAGAGTATGCCTGAGTGTTTTGGTCCATATAAACCCCTGGGACTCTTGCATAACATTAGTGGTGGAAAGTTCCCCTCTCACCACAACAAATGACTAATTATTAATTTTCAGTCAACTCGGCATGTGTGTGGAAGCTTAGAGTCGATTGATCTGATTTTGCAAACTAAACAGATAAATTCATTTTTATTTTATGATGATTTCAAATCCTCGTGTATGAGGTAAGCATTTATCTTTTTATTATTATTATTATTAATTCTTTGGAGAAAATGCACAAAAGGAAAATACCCAGTCCTGCCATTCAGAAAGTACTGTCTTTTGGGGAAGACATACAAGTAGATATGTCATTGAGTCATGATGATAGTATTGCTAAATGTCATTACAGAAATTAAGTGTAGGGAATATAGTGGAAGTTCCTATTCCAGAGCTGGTTATGAAGAGGGAGGGAGACATCAGGGAAGGGTCTCCCCACCTGAAGAAGATGTCCTAACCCTAAATGAAGGCAGGGAGCAGGTGATAAATATATTCCTGGATGAAGCTGCTTTTGACCTTTCTCAAAGAAGGAAGGGAAAAAGACCTACTAGGAAAAGGAATTTGTGTCCAGAAATTCTGTTGGTTTTGAGTCAGAGCCATTTGTATCTTATTTGAATGAATAAAATCTCTGTAAATATGTATGAAAATAAAATTGGTCATTCAATGAATTATTAGAGTGATATTTTTTCTTTTGTGTGGATCCATCCATAGTCACTCAGCAGGCAACAAGGTAGATAATATGGGACGGCTGGCTTGGATTATGGATGTTGTTTCTCATTAGGAAATTTACCATAGTTACTTGACCCCTTTTAAGGCTTGAATCTAAAATATTGTTCTCTTAACAAAGCACTAATATATGAGTCAATCAAACCAGTATATATAGTTTATTTACCTACTAGAATGTGGTAATATACTTTCAGAATATAATTTATTTGTCTATTAGAATGTAGTGACATAATTTTTTTGTAGTCATTACTTATTGATCCACTGCTTTATCTAGCTTTACTGTTCTTTTGAAAGAGCTTTTCTAGTCTAAAAATGTAAAAAACAATGAAGTAATGCAGAACCTGGAAGTGAACTTGGAAGCTTTTGGGTTCTGTTGTGGGACATTTCCCCTTATTTTATTTTTTGAGATGATTATTACTTTGTTTCTTCAGTACTACTTATTTTATCAGTTTATTCAGATTTTATATAGCTGAGAAGCCAAAGGTTTAAATAAAAGTTTGATGGGTAGACATTAACACTTGCAGAAGTTGGTGAAGATCTACTTGGAAATAGTCGGGGGAGTGATACAAACCAGAAGAGAACTGATGAGAAGGCAAAAGGGATGAGGTCTTTGGCTATTTAGTTTGCTCTCAGATGATCAGATATTTGAAAACTTTATGTTTAAAATCTGGTAAGAAAAGTGCAAGGATAAAGGTAAAAGAGTGGCATATATCTTTGATAGACTCAGACTATTACAAGGTCTCGACAGAGCTGGGAAATACTTTAGAAAAATACTAAGAAAAAAAAGAGACATTAAAGATCTCTTTGGACCAAGAAGAGCTCAATGTATATTTTTGTCTTCTTGGTCAAGAAGACCATGATTTTGCATCTCTGCTTGCATAAAAGCTGGTTCCTATTGCTAAGGCAGCTCCAGCACTACACATCTCCCCTAAAACCCAGGGTAGTGTTCTCTCATTCCATTTTGTTCTCCTTCAATGGGTCTTAAATTAATGAAAACATACCTCAAAGACAGAATGAATTCAGAGCACTTAGGGATTTCAAATCTGAGAATTCTTTGCAATTAGTAAATCAAGTGATACACAAAAATGACCATGGCGTGGCACATGGAGCAGTGTGAGCAAGAAGTGTAAGGAAAAAATAAGGGATGGAGAGAGTCACTATCCCCAGTCATTCTTGCTGGGAGTTCTCTAATTACCCAGCCAGGAAGGAATGCTCACAAAGCCTTATGTGAATATATGTAGGTTTTTGTTTTATGTTTTTATTTGTTTTTTGTTTGTTTGTTTAGTACTTTTGCAAGCAATTCATTGCTATGAATACTAGACTATATTTTAAAGTTAATCCAATAGAAATGGTGTCCACCTTAAGGTAGTGTATGGTGTTTCCATCAGGAAATTCTGTGTTCTTATAGAGTATCCCTAGGGGGTGCCTGGGTGGCTCAGTCGGTTAAGTGTCGACTTCTGCTCAGGTCATGATCTCACGGTTCATGGATTCGAGCCCCATGTCAGGCTCTGTGCTGACAGCTAGCTCAGAGCCTGAAGCCTGTCTTCAGAGCCTGTGACTCCCTCTCTCTCGGACCCTCCCCTGCTCGTGCTGTCTCTGTCTCTCAAAAGTAAATAAAAAAACTTAAAAAAATTTTTTTAGAATATCCCTAAGAGTGGTCTAGAGTAATATATATTTGGGGAAAGATGGATTAGGTAAAATTACATAAATTTGTGTGTGTGCATGTGTTAGGGATTTAAATATATTAATGGAAGTATTTTCCAAAATAGTGCCAAATATTTCCTATGACTAGGGTTCAGGGGATCCCACTTTGGGAAATACAAGTAAAGGTGCAATCTTCAATTATATTTCCAAATAACTTGGTAATATCTTAGTATAGTACATGTAATTGAGAAGAATTCAAAATATGCAAAATGTTATTTAATTTTTTAAAGATTTTTAAAATTTATTTATTTTTGAGAGAGAGAGAGAGAGAGAGAGAGAGAGAGAGAGAGAGAGAGAGAGAGAGAACCTGTGCACCCACAAGCAGGGGAAAGGATCTGAAGCAGGCTCTGCACGCACATCAAAGAACTCCGTGTAAGGCTCAAACTCATGAACCATGAGATCATGACCTGAGCCGAAAGCAGACGCTTAACCGACTGAGCCACCCATTTAATTTTCAAGCAAAGGACAGATATTATATAAAAATGAAAATGAAAAATAAATATAAAATGCTATTTCTTGAAACTATTGACTGAAATAACTTGGCTTTACTTTCAATCAGAAGTAGGAGAGAGTTGTTTATTGAGTTAAAAAAAGTGAAGAAAATATGATCTCTTTTATGATATAGAGATATGTAAATTGCACAAAGAAATGAGCTTCTTTACTTGATTTGAATATCACATTTCATTCTAGCAAAGTCATTCCAGTGCCTGATGTCTATTATAGATGAAGTGCCACAGTGCCTTTCTTGTCTGGAGAATTCTAAGGAAAATAATCTGTAATAGTGTTCCCAGTGTGGCATTTCATAGAAATAGTTCTACAGGCTCCCTGAGACAGACATACACATAGCACACAAACAAACAGATATACACACGTACAAACTTCTGCTGATTCTGAAACACACATATTTTGTTTTATTTTTTATAGAATTTTCTAAAGTTTATTTATTTATTTCGAGAGAGAGCAAGAGAGCATGTGCTTGAGCACAGGAGGGACATAGAGAGAAAGAGAGAGATCCCAAGCAAGCACAGCACTGTAGCCCAACTCAGAACTTATCTCACAAACTGTAAGATAATGACCTGAGCTGGAATCAAGAGTTGGAGGCCTAACCAACCAAGCCACCCAGGAGCCCTGAAACACACATATTTTAAAATTTACTACATCAGTTGTGTGTTGTACAGAATGAGGAAATTAAATTTCATTTAACTCTTCCTTTTTGTTTTGTTTTTGACTTTCTAAAATCCCAAAGCAGCATTGTGGGATTATGGGAATATTGCACCATGGGAAGAACCTGATCGGGGAGGAAGCCACTAATTTCTTGGTCACCATTTTGGCCTCCAGAGTGAATAATGACCATTGTATACCCTTTTCAGAGTTGTGCCTGATATAGGAATTTTTTCATGTCTGGATATGCAATCCTTAGACTCTAATTTCAAAGATTACTTACAATCTCATATGGTGTTGACAATAATGGGATAGTAAGTTAACTAATGTGTTATTATTTGATAGAGATTTAATGATTTTTACTCTTTATAGTTGGTAGTAAGTACTCTTTTAGGATCCTAAACAAATTTCTCTCTTTACCTGTTAGAAAATCCTTTATTATTTGTTGAGCATTGATCACTGTTCCTGGCTCTCCTGGAAGAAACGTCAACATTGCTCTGGTTTGTGGAGTGTTTGCTGGAAGCACCTTTGATAATGTCAGAAATGATGTCATTACTGTTCTGGGTGGAGTGTGTTTTTCAAGAACTGGTGTTTCTTCTTCTTCCATACAGCATTGAGAATGGCAAAAAACAAGTATTTGTCAAAGGCAATACTTTTTAAAACTAAAAATTTTATGATAGTTGAATATATTTTGAAGAAGCAGAAATTCTGAGATAGTCTCATTAAGGCAATTTCAACTTTGTTTAAAATCAAATCGCTGAAGTAATTGGTAATGCCCTTTCAAAAAGAGAAACAAAGTATACACTCTGTACCATGATTCATGGCTTTCCAGAGAAGGCAATAGAAATGTATAGTTGTTTTTTACTTTTTTGAGCATCTCATAATTGTAATTTACACATACAAATCCCACAGGCATATGTCACCAACAGATGGTATTTATTAAAAATCCACATGCATTCTTGGACGGTTTAAGTGTCATTCTGCCTGAAGGCAAAGAAATGCATTAGAAGACCTTTCAAGGTCAGTCTATTTAGAACTTTCAAGAGTACAATGCAGAACTGTCCCATTGTTTAAAATATGTTTATTTTAAATATATGTACAAGTCAAGTATGTTTGGTTGCAAGTGACACATCTCTAACTTGAATCAGAGTAATACAAAAGTACACTATATTGGCCACTTATCAAAGAGTTTGGTCAAAGTTGGCATTAGAAACAAAGACTGAAATACAGTAAAGTCTCCTTTTCCTTTTTCTTTTCTGCTCCTGTTTGTGGGTTGCACATTCTGTCTTCAGCAGATAGACTTCTACATAGTGGGGAACATGGTCCAGAAACTGATACGTTAGTCATCAAAGAGAAGAGAAGTCCTTGTAGCCAGCTCTGTTTCGAAACCCTGAGCAAGGGCCACCTGGGTGGCTCAGTCAGAGGCAACTTTAGCTCAGGTCATGATCTTGCAGCTCCTGAGTTCGAGCCCTGCATTGGGGTCTCTGCTGTCAGTGCGGAGCCTGCTTCCGATCCTCTGTCTCCCTCTATCTCTACCCCTCCCCACTCATTCTCTCTCTCTCTCATTCTCTCTCTTAAAAATAAACATTAAAAAATAAAGAAGAAAGAGGGGTGCCTGGGTGGCTCAGTTGGTTGGGTGACCTACTTCAGCTCAGGTCATGATCGCTCAGTTCATGGGTTCAAGCCTTGTGTCGGGCTCTGTGCTGACCGCTCTGAGCCTGGAGCCTGCTTCGGATTCTGTGTCTCCTCCTCTTTCTCTGCCTCTCCCCGTCTCGCACTTTGAGTCTGTCTCTCAAAAATAAAATAAATACATGTTACAAAATTTAAAAAGAAAGAAAAAAATTTAATTGGGACACCTTGAGCCCAGAAGCAATCACCATAGCCAACATCTCTAGTAGTATGATTGACTTCTTGGGATGATAGGCCTTTCACTGGCCGTGACCATATTCACATCAGGATTTAGAAAGACAAAAGGAGATTCCTGAGATCCTGAGACTGCCCTACCCTAGTCCCCAAGTGAATGTTTTCACTATTACAAAATGGTCAAGAGACAGTTTCAGGAATATTATAATTAAGAATAATATTTGTCTATCAAGATCAGCATCTTCCTGTTGTGCACATCTCTGACCCCAATTTTCACCAGAAATCCGATCCCCTTAAGACATACATGACTGTCATTATGTGTCTCCATTTGACTCTGGACGCCCTCTAATCTGGTATAATCTCACACAGCCTCTGATTCCCATTCTTCCTCCAGTGAGCTCCCAGCTTTCTGCCTCACTGCCTATACATACATACTTTCTGGAACTTGGGTTCTGCTATTAGTAAAATTGTGTATGTAAACATTCCTTTTCACTTTTGGTTTTATTGAAACCCAACAATCACTTGAGGATATCAGATTCCTCCATAGCTTCTCAACTGTTCCTATTATGGCTGTTGTTTTATCTCTTTCCCACCCCCAATGTAATGTAAATATTCTTTTTCTTTGATTACCATTCAAGGTTATTCTTTCCCCTAAAGCCTGAGCTGTTTAAATTGGATTGCCCCATCTTGTAGTATCTACCAACTGCCTGGTAACTGCCTTACTTATTGACAATTTTAACACGATTCTTATGTTTTCTTTTTTTTTTCACCACTAGTGTCTTACCTTTCTTTTAGCATCATGTGATGACTCAATCCACACCCTGGTTTTCACACCACTGAGCTTCTCACTTGCAGTGATCACTCCCTCAACATCAGCTATCCAAGCCTATGGAGGAACTCTACAGATTCTGATAGATGCACCTGATTCTCTCTTGAAAGTAATCCACCATAAACTCAGCACTCCTTATATTGCGAGCTCACCAAGTCTCGTGTCACCTGCTCCTGTAAATATTTAGCTCTTTAAGATTTTCTAATCATTTGACTATTGCTTTTGTTTATGTTGTCATTAGTGCCCCTCTTGCCCTGAATATCTTTCCTTAATTTAGACTCTATGATTCATACAAAATGTATCCCCTTCCCTGTAATGTCAACGCCATTATCTGTTTCCCACCATTGCACTCCCAGGCGAAGTCTCAGCCTCGTGAAACTCACCTCTTGGCCTACTCTGTGCTTGTTCTTGAGAAACTAAATGTTCTTGAAGAACAACACTCAGACACGCTGACGGGTTTCCCTTAAATTTATGACAATATATCTCAAGTGAGTTCCAGGGCTGCCAGGCAATCTTGTCCTACTTTTCTGTGAATGTGTTGTTCCGTCATCTACAAGAACTATGTAATTTTTTTTCCTCCTCAAAATCTGTTTACTCATCCTCAACTAATTATCTCATTTTGTTTTTCGTGGAAAGAAAAAAATTAAAAATAGTGAGTTTATCTTGCTTCCATCAACTCAAATAACCAGCTTGCATCTGCATTGCCATATTCTGAGCTACAGCTGCACATGCCATCTTGTCATCTGTTAATCATGTCAGCAAGGTTTCTGCTTCTGCTCTAGGCTGTGTTGCACTGTTCACATCCTCCTCCCAGGACTAAAATGCTTATTCCCCCAGCCTGGGGTAACAGCCCACCCTGCTCTTCTCTCTGAGGGGTTTTCCCAGAACCAGAGCTCCTGCGGGATCGTCTGAGACCTCTGTGGTGGCAGCATCAACATTCAACTCTTCCATAGGTCCAGTTCTACTTTCTTCAGCCCCTCGCAGGTTTGACCCCAAAGGGCACGCCCAAACACAGTTCTTGCTGGAATGTATCTGTCTACATGTTCCATATGGAATCTGGCTGAACAGAGATGGATCCTGGAGTGTCTGATGGTCTGAATCTAAAATAAGACTTAACTGCCACCAGCCAGTCACAATGAGTGCCACTGAGGACCCTGTCACTTCTGGGGGTGATAAAGCATGGGAGACTCTTTGCACACTGTCTTGGTGCAATAATTAAGCATTTTCATACTGGGACAGTATACCCATAGAAATAAATGCATCAACAGGGCAATACCTGAGGTGCTTTAAAAGTTTGGGAGAGATGGTAATTATAAGGATTATGGAATTTGATTGTTGTTGCTGTGAGCAATTAATGTATATATAAATTAAATTAGTGGCTAAATGTGGAAGCCAGAGGATCTCTTGCTAAATGTATGAAGAAAATTTAATTTCCTGCTGCTAGCAGGTAGAAAAAGCAAAGGACCAGGCCCAAGACCTAATAATAAGAGCCACAGAACTCCCAAGAAGGTTGCTTTCTCAGCCCTGGCAAGTCCTATGCCAAAGTCAGGGCCCTGGCTGGAACAAGTGGACTGCTGAAACTTTGGACAGAGACATCTAGATGGATGCACTTGAAAACACTGTAACTCAAGATTTCCATGAACCATCTGCACTTGCAGTGATAATCTACGTCTTGTTAATTCCCATGTGCTTTGCCAGGATGAAGGGGCTCTGCTTTGCAAAATGATGCATGTCCTCATCCCCACTCTAAGGATATAGCTCCACATTTCCTTCTGACTACCAGGTTAGTAATTGGGGTGAGGCTACAGCATGGCCTGTTTGGAGAAATAAAATGCTGAGCCGACAAAGAGTAGAAATATGTTGTACCAATAAAGAGTCAAAGGACCCAGCCAAAATGTACTGAAGGAGTGTGGTGATATGTATTTTTCGGATGGATCATGAGAATACTGGATCAAGATGACCATTACAGAAGTTTGGAGAGGGAAGAGTTTGTTGATACAGAAGCACACTCCAGCAAGGGCCCTGGAGCTAACATGTTGGTACTTTGGCTTCTGAAAGTTTGAAGAAACTACTGGCACACTCTACGTATGATAGAGATGCCAGAAGTGCTGCAGAAGACAGTGGAATAAAGCTCAAAAGTTTAATAAGTAAGGCTGGATATCTCTCTCCAGATGGCTGTGTTCAAAGGGAGAGTACAGCATCTGCCTGTGTTGTAACGGATGCATTAGGACCAGGGACACCCATGTCACCAAGAAGGTGAGTGGCAGTTGTACTCTACAGCCAAGACTGAGTGTATGGGAGACCCACTGATAGCAAAAAGAATTATAAGATCTCAAATCACGGAGGCCAAGTGACAGCTAGTAACCAACCGAGGCAAGGAGAGTTCCTTGAAAATAGCTTTTAGGATGAAAAAATTAGGGTAGGAAGCATGTTTTTATGCCAGTTGTCTCTCTATTACTGTATGATAAGCTATTTGAGAGCAGAGAATTGCTTGCCTCCTTCACTTGTGTATCATCCGAACAGAAAATATTGCTGGACTCACAAAAAAATGTCTGGAAAAGAGGTTATTCTGAAAGGGTGAGTGTAGGGGGTTATTGGCAGCACCAATTCTGAAGCTTTTGTGAGATTGTTAGCCACTCAAATTTGTAACTTTCATATGTCTTTAAAAGTCTAGTAAAAAAAAATACTGTGGACCTTAAACAATAGAAGCAGACTTATAAGTTATAACCTTTAATAAAGGCATCTGTTTCAATGTTAACTTGTGAAACACTTACTGGAATTAAGCTTTACCTAAGTTCTTTATTGAGAGGCATGGAATGGGTCAAGCACAGCCATCTGCAGTTACTTTGTGACATGACAGGATACGTGGTGATGATAAGTTTTGTTCCATTTACTAAAAAGAAGCCTTGAAAATTAGGAGAGAAAATGTTGAAATGTCTGGATAAATCCCCTGGTGAAAAAGTATAGGGAAATTTAAACCACTGTTTCCCAAATTATGTTACTGGAAGCATGAATGTCGTGAGTGGTTAATGCATGCTGTGTGTTCAAAGTATTAATAATTGCATCTAAGTTTGGGAAATACTGCCCTAGGTTTTGTGTGCTGAGTATAAGGTAAAAGAGCACATATTAACTATTTGACCTTCAAAAGAGATGACAACTGTTTTTATTTCCAATGGGCAGCATAATTTTTCATGACTCATGATTTTTTAAAGAATTAGGGAAAGGGGGTAGAAGATTATGATTAAGGAGAACTAAGACTAAATATAAAATCAACTATCTGAACCTAGACTTTTTGGATTTCTTTATATTTTGTTTTAAATAATTTTTAATAGTTGAAGTGTTTAGTGTGTCTCATATTTCCCAGATTCTGTTCTAGGCATTGTAGAAGACACAGAGATCAAGTTTTACATGGTTTCTTCTCTGAAAGATATTATATTTTATGTTTTAAGTTTTTTCGAATGTTTTATTTATTTTTGAGAGAGAGAGAGACAGTGTGAGCAGGGAGAGAGAGAGGGAGACACAGAATCTGAAGCAGGCTCCAGGCTCTGAGCTGTCAGCACAGAGCCCAACACAGGGCTTGAACTCATAAACTGCAAGATCCTGACCTGAGCCGAAGTCGGACACTCAACCAACTGGGCCACTCAGGCGCCCCGAAAGATATTACATTTTAATAAGTGGTTAGTATCAGTTTTATATTTGTGTTAAAAATGCCATAAAAGTATCATTTATAATATCTATTAGAATGTGTACTCATTTAATCACACTACCCAAAAGGTCATTTGAGTAGTAGAAACTGATGGCCCCCTTGATATCAGTTTGCTGAAACTTGTGACATAATTCTTAATACAAAAATAATCTTGTTTATAATCTTTATGTCCATAAAGTGATCACAAATGGGGATTCCTGGGTAGCTCAGTCTGTTGAGTATCCAGCTCTTGGTTTTGGCTCAAGTCATGATCCCAAGATCGTGGGATCCAGCCCCATGTTTTGCTCTGCACTGGGCGTGCAGCCTGCTTTGGATTCTCTCTCTCTCTCTCTCTCTCTCTCTCTCTTCCCCTCTCCCCTGTCTGTGCACTCTCTCTTTCTCTCTAAAGTACAAAAAGAAAAAAAGAAAGTGATTATAAATGTCATTTAGGCCTTTATAGCAAGCCAAAAGAATAAGTAAAAATCATCAAGTGATAGAATTTGCTTTCAGCAAGCTCAATCTCCCTCTTTAGTACTATTGCTTTACTCACCCACAGACCCCTAAAATGTACCTGTTCTCCCTCCCTTCACACCTCAACAGCTTGCTCAAATGATTTATTTCCATCATAGTATGCATTATAGAAAACAGTGGAAAACAGTGTAAAACATTACCTATTCTTGGAGATATTCATTTTTAATGAATTAATAGTTTAAAGAGAATGGTGGAATTTTAATATAAATCAATAGATGAGGAAGATAAATGTAGAGAACACTAAGGATTGTATTCACAACCTAAAGTCATATCACGTAAGAACTTTCTTCGATGTGTAAGTCAATTCTAACCCTCATGGCAACCGTTCTATGTTCACATTGAATTGATTCTCATTCACTTGAGTCTTGGGATTGAGTGGATTTTGCTGTGGGCCCTGCCTCATAAAACAGGGATTCACCTTAAATTTCTCAGAGTAGAAAATTTTATAGGGTAGCACTGCAGAAAACTAAGCAACTAGTAGCTAGGCAACCAGGAGCAATTGTGAGAAAAGAAAATTTAGAAAAGACCAAGCAGGTATTATCTATACAATATTTGGTATTAAGAGATTTAAAAGTATTATCCTTTGTTTGTTAGTAAAACTTTCTTGTGATACTCAGTGTCTCTCACGTACACCTTTATATGAAATTTATTTTATCAGATTATCTTCCATCAGGTCTTTTGATTGCCTACGGCTTTTTCCCAGAATTCATTTAGCTGCTTGGTTCAGGCTACCTAGATAAGAACTGTAAATTATTATATTGTAAGCATTGTCAACTTAAGAGTGAAACATTGAACTTGATGGGACCATAAAGCATCTGCCACAGCCTCTTGGTTGACAATGCAGTTCACCCCTAGGGATGGTACTTGGTCAGAGTTCTGACAGCATAGCCAGTACCCTGCTGATTGCAAGTTGACTATATCTGCAGAGTTAGGGAGAGGGGGTCCAGGGTGCTTGGAGTCCCATACCCTAGGAGGGACCATTTGCTTGAAAACAAGACATCCTACCTTTTAAGGACACATGAGCTATATTCTAGTGTTTTTGGGGGTGGAGGGACACCTTTGTTTGCTAGTATCATTAAACTAGTACAAACTAGGGGGTATGAGACTATTGCGGGATCTCCAAATCTGAGGAGAGGAACGGAGCTAGGTGCCTGTTACAATCAAACATTTTTCTAATATCCTTGCTTTGTTATGTTGTTTGATTTATTCTTCCCTTTTATTACAATCCCCTTTCCTCCTCTCCGGTCAGTGGCACCAGTATCTGATAGGTCCCTTACTTTCCAGCATGTAAGTCAGGGACCCAAGGAGAGAATTGAGGTCCAAGCCTTCAAAAATTTCAGCCACATTCTCATATTGATCCATCTAGAATCAAGTGTCCTCTGTAGTAATGGCTATGACCACAGCATGAAGTCACAGAAAGAAGGAAGCTGTCATAGGAATCATAAATGCAGGTCTGTGTGTGTAACCCAAATTCCCAGAGGTGAGGGTGAAGGGCACAAAATGATTGGCACCCACTGTGCCTTGCCACTTCACTGTATTCTTTAGATAAAGATGAGTCACCTCATTTTACTCTCTTTAAGAAAAGTAATAGCTGGGATATGTTATGTAAAGAATATAATAGTCTTACATGAGAATTAATTTTCATTTCCCTCATCACTTCAAAGTGATTCTTTCTCTGGAAAGAAAGATTGTCCATTTCACTGAATACAGGGACTCACAATGGATAATAATTGCAGCAAACAGAGTAACCAAAGAAACACACATTGAGGCTACAGAAAGATGCAAGCCCTACATATTTGTTACTGCACTTAACAAACAACTTCTGTCGTGCCTACAGTTTGTGATCAAGTTTCTGTTTCAGAGAAGACTGAGCCCCAAGGGAGAAGGGAAGTATAATAAACATGGAACATCCAAATCGTTTGGATATTAACCATGTAATTGAACATTTTACTCAATTTTAGGTGAGAGGCACTGGAAGTTGTTATAGAAATCTTCAGTGCATGCCTTATAGTTCATTTTGAATAAGTAGGCATAAAAATTGGATATGGTTCTCAAATGGGTATTGGTTCAACTCTTCCTGAGACCTTATTTTGCAATATTTATGATGTCACAATTTAAGGAACCCACTCTAGGTACTATTATATATTGATACCTAAACTAATTGAATCAGACTGAATAGAAGCCCAGACTGAATAGAAATGAAATGGTGCCATCTCTGTAAATCTGGGAAGAATACTGTCCTTCAGAACTATGTCTTAAAGAAGTTTATTTTTATCTGGGAATGACTAAATTAGACAATTTTCATGTTTGGCTGTGGAGAGTAGCTAGAGAAAATTTGCACACAGAGGAGTGATTTTGGGTAAGTGTTGGAGGGAATGCCTCTCTAACCACAGCCATGTGGGCCATTGTGATTTCAGTTCTATAAGGAGGAGTGTATAATCGTAAACAAACATAATGATACATACTAGAAGTTTTCTTTAAACCCCTGTACTTTGCTAAGACTGGTAGCATATAAACGCCACTTGAGTATATTCAGGTAATGGACAAATGATAATTTGCTTATGCTTTACTCTGTGTATTTCTTCAGAGTGTGGTCAATTGGCAAAACAGACACACAGGCCTAAGAGCACATGCCAACAGAAACATAGCACTCCAACACTGAAGGTTACTCATTTGCCTGGAGGAGAGGACAAAAGTTATGTTTGAAGGAAAGCCAAATGTTTCCCACATAAATCTAGGGGACAGATGTCCAGCTTCCACTCAAGTGATCAATATTCAAATAATGCCACTCCATCTTCTCTTTTTGGAAGGTCTGCCTAAAGTGCTTTCCCCACTGTTCACTTAGCTCTTCACCAAGACGAACCAATTTGTCATCGTTTTGAGCACTAAAACGTATGAGAACACTTATGTAACAAAAGCAACAACACACTAGCCATATGTGGGTCAAAGAGAAACAAACAAGTTTTATTTCTCTCTCTTTTTTCAATTAGGGTAGGCATAGATTTAAAAAAGTAATCACATCAATTTTCATCTTAAAATTTCATTCTTTTTCTTCCGGCAAACTTTGTGTTAATTTCTCCCACAATGCCTGTCTGTGCTTTTATTACCAGAGCAAAGGCTATCTTGTTTAAAGCTTTTATAATGTATTTTGGTTCCTAGGACTCTGGGTCAAATCTACTTTAAAAGAACGTAGCTAAAAATGTGCCAACTCTCAATTACTTTTGTTCCTAAAGACGAGATATTCTTTGTGGCTCAAACTATCGACTCCTTCAAAGTTAGATACAAACTTTCCTCAGAGGCATCTGAGGTCCAGTTGTAGTCCTTTTGATATCTTACAGCCACTTATTTTCTTCTTCTTCATCCATTCTTTAAAAGGACTGTCTTGTAGATATTCTGTTCTTTCATCCCTGTTTCTTGCCACTCATGCTCTGAATACTCTAGAAATTCCAGAAAGCACCTCTTTCACCTTCCTTTCCACCTGGGTTCTTCCAGTGGTGTTATTTGAGATCCTGTGTGGCCTATCAGAGATTGCTATTCTCGGTTCTATTTCACTGTTTTTTTAAAAACAAAATAACACATTTTGAATACACATTCTCAATCTACATTGGTATTGTGAATTTTTTGCCACAGGAGCACACAGACTTGCATCTGAGAGCTTCCTGTTTCATTCTCAAAAATATTTTATTAAACATTTTATATTTTTAAATGATTATGATCTTTGTGTAAAGGACTACTTCAGATTAAAATATTTTAGACCAGAGTGTGATTGCCTTCAAGATATAAAGATTCTACCTAGCACCAAGGGAAACAATAGTACTTCACATGCATATTCCACAGTTACTTTATAAATCAAAGTGTAACATACCTAGATCATAGCTTATTATTTTTCCGACTCTAGGCTTTTCCATTTAAAACACACTTGATTTCCTTTCTCTTAGGTTGGCACTCTGGCAGAATCTTGCATTAGAAACAATGATCTCTATGGAGATATAAATTATAATTCATGTTAAAATATGTTTGCTGTTGACATCCTTTTGGCTTAAATTGGTGACACATTTAGTGGAAGTTAAGTATTATAAAAGTTACTCAAAATGATTTTGACAAGGAGAAAATGGTACCATATATATTATAACAAAGAAATATATTTTTTCAAATATTAATGTCTTTTAGCTCTTAACTACAGAGGTGAAAAAAAATGTGGTTTCAGAATGCTGATGCTAAGCCTCATACAAGGGCTGGACCACTCTTCAAGACTTAAATCAGGATGTGACTGGCATCGAGTTTCCAGAATGTCCCAGCAAATCTAAAGATTGTTTTGGTAATGTGGAAGATCCCCGAAAGGAAAAAGTTAGTTTTAGAAAACTCCAGAGCATTTGGCTCTTCAAAATAAAGATTTTTGTTTGTTTGAGTTTAATCTTAGACCTCCTGAATATTTCTCTCCCTGCCCTAAAATTTCCCATCTGGGGGAGACTTCCACAAATTTCTCATCTTGAGGATATCTGTGAACAAACACTATCCTGTGATAGCTAACTGTAGAGAGACCACTTTCTAGAATGTTCTAACATTAATGAGCCTGTACTAAGTAACTATGAAGCTTCTTTACCACAAATGTCCTTCAGTTATCATTAGAAGCCTCAAGTTTTAGTAGGGTTTTTAGGAACTTATACAATGATTAAATTTTCTTTCTGTAAAGTTTTAAAATTCACATTAATGATTTTCTTGTTCAAATGGAGGTAGCATGATTATCTGACCAGCATTGTTGAGAGAATTCAAGTATCAGATGGAATAGTCTCTAGGTTATCATCAAACCCAGATATCCTGTTATTATATAATTGAGGCCATAAGGTGTTCGATATCAAACACATCCATTGCTGCCTTAAATCTGCAACCTAAAACCAAAGCTGGAATTTTAAGTCACAAAAGCATCACTGATAGCACGTGGGAAATTTTCAAAGCTGTGCCAAGGGATTTAAGGAGCATTGCTTCCATTAATCTTGCTGAAAGTCTCATGACTGAATATGCACCTTTTAAGATTTGCTCAAAAATGTCTCAGCATACAAAGTATGGACAAGTTATTCATTACAGCTTTTACTTTACAGCATTCTGAAACTATTTCTAAGTAATTTAGTACTGACTTTCCTCTTCTATAAAAGATCATAAAATACTTTTTGCCTAAATGAAAGATTTGCTTTTTGATAACATGAACTTTTATGAAGAGTGAAAACTAGTTTTAACACAAAGCTTGACTGGAAGGAAAACAGGAGTAAAGTTAAAAGAAACTATAGAAGTTCTATTGTTTTTTTGTTTTACAAAAAATGATATAAGCTTAGAATTTTTTATTTCTGGGGTGTCTGGGTGGTTCAGTTGGTTAAGCGTCTGACTTCAGCTCAGGTCATGACTTGCAGTCCATGAGCTCAAGTCCCACATTAGGCTCTGTGCTGACAGCTCAGAGCCTGGACCCTCTTAGGATTCTGTGTCTCTGTCTCTCTCTGTTCCTCCCTTGCTTGCACTCTGTCTGTCTCTCTCAAAAATAAAAAGAAGATTAAAAAATTAAAAATAATTGTTTATTGCTTAAAATATATGTATAAAAATATCTCAGTATATGTTATATTAAATTAATTATAGTAATTATAGAAATTAATGATTATTTTTGTGTACATAACATCTCAATGTCAACCTCACCTATAATTTCCAGGCTTTGCTTTAGGTTCTGGAAATATAAAAATTAATAGACATAGACTAGTTTATGGTCAAGTTGAGGACATAGAAATGTAAAGAATAGTATAGAAATGTAAAAATTAAGAAGAAACCTGAAAAACAAAAAGATTTGAAGCAGAATCATCTGATGTTTTGGATTATAGTGCTATTTGGAAAGTGTAGGACATAAAGCTAAAAAGTTATAAAGTCAGATTTAGAGGGCCTTTAAAAATTTATTTATTTATTTATTTATTTATTTTGAGAAAAAGCATGAATTAGGGAGGGAGAGAGAGAGAGAGAGGATGAGAGAGAACCCCAAGCATGCCCCACTTCATCAGTGCAGAGCTTGATGCGGGCTTTATCCCATGAACTGGAGATCATGATCTCAGCCAAAATTGGAAGCTTAACCAACTGAGCCACACAGGCACCACTAGAGGGCTTTTTCATGCAATGAGAACTTGCACTTCATTTTGTAGAGATGATATGGTCAAGATATGATTAATAGTTGAGAGACAATTTAGGAGATTTCATGAATGGCGGATTAACATGAATAGACAAGGAAGTCAGGTAGCTCAGTAAGGAGGCTATTTCAAAGAGCTAGTAGAGATAATACAAATATGAACAAAAGAATTGCCAGTGAGACACAGAGAAAGAAGTAGAATGAAGACCCTGATTGGGTGTGGGTTAAAGAGAAAGAGGAGTCAATAATGACTGAGGATTTTAACATAAAAGGTTGAGATATTGTGGAGAATAGAAATGGCAACCCAAAGATGAGGCAGAAGATAATGATTTCTGTTTTGGTTAGGAGAATCTAACTCTGAGGTTTCTGAGTAATTGCTGAGTGAGTTTTGGAGCTGCAGGTACTGATTTTAAGACATCATCTCATTAATTGTGGGGTTGATGAGCTTAGTCAAAGGACAAAAAAAAGAGTAAATGGAAAGGAGATTGTTTGGAGAATCTTGGTGGTGGCTGCAATTAGAAAAGTGGTCAGCAAAGGAGATGGAGAAAAGTGGCTAGAGAGAAGAAGAGGGCCAGGAAAAAATGTTTTTATTAAAGCTATGGAAGAATGTTATCCATGGCCCATGGGGCAAAATAGTTGAGGAGAATGAAGCCACTCATGTTATGAACTTTGAAATCGTTGGTATACTTACAGACAACATATTCAGTAGAGTGCTGGGGACAAGACCTGCGAAGATTCAGAAGTGGTCATGGAAATAAATGAAGAGGGATCTAAGCAGGTGGGAGGAACTAGTATAGATTTAGTCTTCATAGACATTTGGAAGCAGAACCAGGGAGGGAGATGCATGAAGTAATATCTTGAAAAAGCATAGATTGAGAGAAAGATTCTATGGGAAGGAAGAGAGATCTTAAAGTGTTTGGATGGTATGTCGGGAAACCTGTGAAGGGAGAAAAGCCTTAGGCAAACGAGACCTTGGATATTCCTGTTAGTTCAGTGTTTAAGAGTTGTTAAGTTCTCTCTCTCTCTCTCTCTCTCTCTCTCTCTCTCTCAATATAACGTCATGCACAGGATGATTAAGGCTATAAGAACTGTTCAGGGAGCTACCTATATCAGTTAGTATAGGCTAATTACTATTGCAGAAACAACCCCTGCCCCCAAATAGATGTTTTAATAAAATAAAACTTATTTCTTTGTTCTGCTTTAGGCTTTTTAGTGGAATGACAGGGGCATTCATAACATTTCTTCAGGGACCCAGAGAAAAGGGGCTGTATCTTGGCAAGTACTCATAATCACCACTGTGGGGGAAAGAGGGCTTCTCACACAAAGTGTGAATCTCACATAGGTTCTTAAAACTTTCTCCCGGAAGTGACATATGTCACTTCTGCTCACATTTCATTGGTCAAGCTAGTCACATAGCCACCCGATTTCAAGTGGTCAGGAAAGGGCAACTCTGCCAGGTGTCTGGAAGGAGAACCAGAAATTTTGTGAATGTTTGTAATGATTATGATGCTACTTTACAAGCTTAACAGCGAACTGTGTGGATTTAGAGGAACTGGATAAGGGAGCAAAATGGGTTGAATTAATTACATTATCCGATGCTATTATGCTTCTTGAAATGCATATAATATTGAAATCATCTCATAGGAACACCTGTGAAAGGGAGTTCTTCATAATTGCTTCTGAATGCTTCTAATAAAATGAGACAATTAGCTTCTCTAATGTATTAGTTATGATTAGTTTCATCTGCATATGACAGGAACAAATATAACAGTGGCTGAAATAGGATGCAATTATTTTTCTCTTCTGTAAAAGTCTGGATAGGAGTTTGCAGGTCCTCCATGATCATCAAGGATTCAGTTTCTTCTACATAGTTTCTGCATTATCTTCCATTTTGTGGCCCATGGTGCCTGTTTCCTCCAGCTTAAACCATCCATCCCATTTGTATGTCAGCATCTTGCCTCTTCCTAAGAGTTTCACCACCAGTTCTGGATATATTACATTGGCCAGAACTTAGATACCTACAATGAAGACTAGTCTATGTGGTCCTTATTCTAGGTACCCATGTGCTCGATTAACATTTGGGGACTCCGTTTCTGAGTGAGAAGAGGAGAATTGGTACCACATGACTACCCATTTTACATGTGTCACCATGCCAGTGTGAAGGAACCTCCCTTTTGTCTTGGGATTTCCTCCTATTTTTAGCAATTTTTAACATGGACAGGAATCAGGCACTTAATGCTCCACATCAAAGATGACTCAACTTAGAATGCCTTCTCTAGCCTATTTTTGGGAATGGAGCAGCACATTGAGAGAGAATGGGGATCAATATTGATTTTGATGCATTTCATGCCCACTTACTAGCTTCACTTACTTCGTAACTCTTGGTGGGAAGTGATAGCAGGCTTGGCAAGGTTTGGTCTGAACTTTGAATTGAACTAATAATGTTCTCTGCAGAACTGGGCTCCACATGGAGTTCTTGCTATAGAATTCCAAAGAGATAGTGCATATGGGAGAGTGATAGAGGTTCTTCATTTTTGCTTTACTCCCATTATGGGAGCTATTAGATGGAACAGAGTTTACCACCAAAAGAGAGAAGAGATAAAGTGCTGTGGAACTTCAGAAGCAGAGGATTTGGCAGCTGCACTTGACCCAGGGTTAGACCTGGCACAGATTTCAGGAAACAGTAGAGATCTTCTGCCTCATACTTTTGTTTTTCATTTGTTCCTTGTTAGAACCTCTCCACTTCACACACCAGATGTTGAACCTACATTATTATTGTGTTGGTAGTAGTAACACAAATTTGAATTGTAGGAGAATGCATTATTCAAGTTGCAGATGAGATAATCCTTGCCAAAGATGCATGAATTAAACATGCAGTAGCCCAGGGCCTGGTGGAGCTTTGAGTCAGGGAAAGTAAGAGGATGGTTAGGAAACTGATAACTGAGATTCCTGAGAACTTAGGGTGCACCTTCTGTTGCTTTTTTGTACTCTAAGATAGAGTAATGATGGCAAACGGAAAGCAATATCTAAAACTGAGGATTTTACATTTAATTAGGAATTGGATCATAGACCAGTTGAAATAATAAGAGAGTAAAAGATGTACATAAATCAATGCTAAGGGAAAAAGGCAAAAGTGAACACTGTCCCTATTTTCAAATTAATATTTCAGCTCACTTACTGCTGTCATACTTAAATCTCATATGATATTATAAACCTATTTTTGCTTATTAAATAAAATTTATTTTCCTCTAAAGTTTGTTCATATTTGTACTTTATGATTTATATGATGAAATTCAATACTGATTATTTGCTTTTGGTATTCTTGACCAACTCAAATTCTTTTTATAATTGCATAGCCTTTCCATATCAACAACTATACCTGGATGTTAAATGGTCCTCCTTTCAGACAAACAGAAGTAAATTAAGAAATAATATTATAATAACTTGACCCTGGACCTGATACACATTCATTTTTAAGTCATTTTTAAAAAGATTATGTGACATTGACTTACATGACCAAAAAAAAAAAAAAAATTTGAGAATGAGATTTTATTATAGGATGTCAAACCATTTTTTAAAGTTCAAGGACATAGAACTTTATTTAGCATATTTACTTATCCACAGCATTGGCTTCAAGTAGATATACATTAATAAAAGATAGCTGTTGTTTATGCCAAATCATATCTTTTTCCTTTATACAGAAAAGAAGCAAAGCAATCTATTATTTTATATAGTTGTTAGAAGAGGGAAAACAGGTCGGTCATATTACAATTCCAGTTTGTAAGAAGAATCTTGACAAGAAATTTTGCACCAATATTGATAGCACACTGTGTATAGTAGATTATAATCTCCAGTGAAAAAAGTATGAATAAAATCAAACAATACTCAAAGGATGCTACACTGCCAAATGATATCAAGCACATTTTCTGTGTCCATGTTTTCAGCGCTCAGCTGTAGGAATAGGGCTGATTTACGTGTATGTTCCTGTTGAAAACAAGATGGCATAGCAAATCGCTCAACTGACACTGAAAGGAAATATGAGCAAGCAGAGTATGGTGAAATCTTCATTCAGTTATGAGAGCAAAATATGACATATCCTTAGTAAAATTGTGCTCTCTCTATGTGTTTGCATGTATATATGTGAATTTAAATATTGTGCATGGCATTTTTGATAAATCTCAAAGTAAACTAGAAGATATTAAATTTCAAAAAGGGTCTTGAACTGTAAGATGTAGTTACTTTGGTATCAACATTTCCATACCGATTTTGAATGAGCAGGAGGAATTGGTTCTTAATAAGAATGAACTAAATCTCTTCTCTCCACTGCTCTCTCTTTTGAATTAATTGGATTTGGCTTGCTAGAATCGCAGTGCAGACCATACAGAATGGAAGGGGTTGGCATGTACCATGTTTTCTCTACTGCATTAATTGAACTGTAAATGAGATTTTGGTCAATAAAATAAAACATGCTGCCCAGAGCACACAAAGAAAGCACAAGAGAGATTCCAATGTTTAGTATTGTGCAGAATGTGAATACAACCTAAAGCTTCTGCCATAAATCAATTCAAGTAAAGTATAGAGTATGCTCCTTGTTGACCTATTCCCATAAGTCATTTTACAAAGTCTTAGGCATGCATTAAAAAAACAACTGTTAAGAACTTGATGTGCTTTTCCCTAAAACATACTTGGTATTCTTTAACACTGCTTTTGGCATAATTCATCGCAATTTCAATATCCATGTAGATTATCTCTCCAATACCCTGGACTCTTAATTATTTGACTTTCTCTCTTTCTACAATCTTGACCAACAACTTCCTTCACTCTTTCACATTGATGATCATACTCTAAGACTTAGCATTTCCAATATATGTGACTCCATATTTCTAATTTAAAGAATTCAGTATTCAAACTGTCACCTCACTTTCCCACCTCACATTCCCTAGAGCCCTTATTTCAACAGTCTCTCTCTCTCTTCCTCATTAGTGCTTAAAGTTCACTGATTTTCACTTCCCCGCCCCCCCCACTCTTCATGTCCTCATTCCTTTCTTTTCAGCTTAAACCTTATGACCAGTCATAATATCTCCTTTCTTTTTTTTAATGTTTATTTGTTTTTGAGAAAGAGAGAGCACAGTGGGGAAGGTGCAGAAAGAGATGAGGACAAAGACTCTAAAGCAGGCTTCATGCTGACAGCACAGAGCCTGATGCAGGGGCTTGAACTCACCAACTGTGAGACACTTAACCTCCTGAGACACTCAGGTGCCTCTATAATCATTCCTTTGTATGCACATTTGATGTTTTAAGCCTTCTCTTATTTCCTCATACTTATCTCAATGCTGGTTAAATCCCACTCTCTGCTTGCTCCTGACAGTACCTGCCATGGCTCAGTGTGTCAAGAGGAAGAGACTGCCGCCTACCTTACATCCTCTCAAGTCCCAAACATTTCTCCCCTTCCCTCCATCCCACCTGATATCCTTCTTATTGACTGAGAAAATTGTGCTTCATCAACACTCTACCTCCTTCACATTGTTAAATCTGATGGTTGTTTCTCAGTTGACCAATTTGATTAGCTCCCTTTTCCTTGACACACTTTCTTCACTTGACTTCTAGGGCACCACACTTGGTTTTCCTTCAGCCTTACTGATCACTCCTGCTTGGGGACTTCGGTGGGTAACACTTCACTGTCCAGCCTCTGAGCATTGGAATGTTTGGGATCAGGGACCTCTTTTCTGCTGTCATCCACTCTTTTGTCAATGTCATCCATTCTCATGGCTACACATACCCACTTCTGCTAAAGACTCTGATATTTATTGTTTTTAAGCTGGATGTTTCCTAGAACTCCAGGCTTTGTAGCTTCCTGCTAACTTGGATTTTTCCCTTGAGTATGAAATAAGCATGACGATCTTAGCATGTTCAAAACCGAACACTTAATATCAGTTGCCTTTTCACCAAATAATCATGTTCTTGCCTGTCATGCTCCCCATCTTAGTTAATGGCAACCACATACTTCTAGTTCTCATGTCAAAACCTATAATTATCTTTGACCTTATTTGGTTGACACATACCAGTCATAATCTGTCAGCAAACAGATTGTGAATTTTGACGGTTTCTGTAGTGTAGTGGTTATCATGTTCGTCTAACAGATCGTGAATTTTGCCTTCATAATTTGTCCAGAAAGTAGGCACTTATTCCCATGATCCATGCTTTCATCCTGGGCCACTCTGCTCTCGGATCTCATGTATGTTATTACAGTAACTTTCTCGCTGCTTCTGCCTTTGCACCCCTTTCTCCACCGTCAGACTATACTCACCCTATTGACAGAGAATACACGCAAAACATCTGTCATATTGTGTTGCTCCCCTTCTTAAAGCCCTGGAATGGCTTGCTAACTCACTCAGACTTAAAAGCCAAAAATGTTACAATCGCCGACAACTTCAATCCAGTGTGCCTCTCATTTCCTCTCTGACCTCACCTCCTGCTACTCTCCCTTCTGACCCATCCATTCCAGCCATACCAGCCTCTTTGCTGTTCCTGTCACACACAGGCGTGTGCCTACCTGAGGGTCATTACAGCCTGTTGCTGTTCCTTCTGCCTGGGAATTCCATGCTGTCACCTCTTGGTGATCTTCCCTCAAAGGTCAATGAAGCTCACCTGAGCAATTTGGAGCCTTCCTCTTTTACTTCCTGAATTCCTGTCCCTGTCGTTTTCTTCAAAACATTTAAATCTTCTAATATATGTGTTCATGCACACATGTATCTATCATCTACCTATCGCTCTATCTATCACCTATCAATTATCTATCCACCTATCAATCTATCAATCATCTATTTATATTTGTTAAGTTTCCTCTGTTACAATGAAAGTTCCATAGAAATTGAGATTTTTCTTTTTTGTGTATGTGTTTGTTTTTACTGTTCCATCCCACCAGCTGGGATAATATTTACTATTATATAGAAGGTGCTCAAAAATATATGTTTATTGAATCAACTAATTAATTCAGTGTTAACATTAATTTGTATACAATATTAGGAAAAATTATACTTTAAATATTATAGTTCTTTTGGAAAAAAAGTGAGTTTAACAACATTAGTCTAGATAGATCTATGGCATCCAGATCCAGAAATCTATGTTAAAATTTTAAGGCCACCTTGTTGAAGTCAAAGAATAACTTCTGGTGTGTCCATATGTTTGTAAAAAGAAACTTCTATGCTCTCTTGATGTTAGATTCTGTGCCACTTTTTACTCTTGCTCTGCAACACTTTTATAGAGCATGTTTCTGGTCACAAACCTGCTAACAAATAATGCCTCTTTAAATGAACCTCCTTGCCTTCACCAAGGAGGAATTAAATGTGTAGATTCAGGCTGGTGTCAACTCTGGGTCCAGGATTCAGGACCTCTTCGTTTTTTATTTATAGCTGCTCTGGTTATAACTGTTCGCTCCTTCAAATTTAAGGAAAATTTAGACTCATCTAGTGAGAATTCTAAAGGCAGATACAGCAAATCAATTCTTAGGGACGTGATTAGGTGGTAATGACAGGTCCCCATCTGGGCGAGGGTGGGGACATTATTCTGATACATTAAATCACAGATCAGCAGTAACAGATTAAGACTTTTTATTACACAAATAAAACAGAACTTATGAAAAGCATGCCTGTTTTTTCTTAAAGCATCTATCCTCCTGTGACACTTATAATTTGCTCTTGTTCACAAAATTTCCCTCGGCGTTCCTGTTGTTCACCTCTCCACGCTCACTTCTGGACTGCTTGTGTTTGTGCACGCTAACTCGGAGTCAGCCTCTGGCTCTCCAGAGCTGTCCCTTTACTTATCTTGGAAGGTGTTGGTGCCTGCGGCAATGTTTGCTGGAGGGCTTTGCATATCTCAGCTCGATTCTAGAGGTATAAAAAATGTTCTCTCAGGTGTTTATTTCTTCCAAATACCATTATTCCTTGTATTGCACACACTAATGAAAAAATCTGAAGTATTCAGATTCATTATCTCCAGACTAGAAAACTGGAGCAATTCTTTCTACCAGTCTTTCAGTGCTCAGTTATTTGCTGCCATTTGTTTGCCAGCTGTTTCATTCTGTCTGCCTTCAGCTCTGAGAGCTGTTGAATACTATAACACTTCTCTGCCTTTATGCTCAGAAGAATCTTCTTCTTATCTCTGCTTCTACTGAACCCTATATGTACTCTTTCTCATTCTTCCTTTTCTATTACATTTGATTGGGGACACTGTTCTTTGCGATCTAAATTGCTATCAACAAAGACTTTCCAGAGGCCCAAATCCTATGTTACTTGAAGCACCAATCAACTCATGGGAGAGCTCACGGGAGCCTGCCACACTGGACAACGGTGTGTGTGTGTGCATGTGCGTGCATGTGTGTGGGCGCGCATGCAAGATAAAAAAAAAAAAGCACTACACAATTTCAGAAATACCAACTTCAAAACTTTCATTAAATTAGTGCCCAAGGTTATTTAACTCCAGCCCATGTCTTGCGTCAGCATCCCAATGCTTTCTTACCCAACTGCAGTCTTACCCATAGGATTCCCAGCACCCCTCACGGCTTCCTGCTAGCTATTTCATATGGCCCTTCTCTCTAAGGGGCACATTGACTCTCTGCTTCCTTTACTTTCTCCATGTAAAGCTCCAGATTTTAAATTCATTTTCCTATGAAGACTTTTTCACCTTCTGGGGGGATGATTAGCTAATTTGTCATCAAGCAACTCATTTGTGTTCATAAAAGGAAGCCACAGGGACAGATTCTTACACCCAAAGACCTGAAGGCCTGCTTGAGTAACGAGTGCATTTTACTGGAAATCTTTTAGCTAGTGCCCCACTTTTGTTGTCAAAACTATAAGTATAACTAATGGTGAAAATAATAATTGTTCATATACATGAGCATTTTCTAACTGTAAAGCTCTTTATATCCTTTTTTTTAACCTTTAAAATTACTTTAGAGGGATAACAATTGTTCTAAACCTCATTTTACTAGTGAAAACTGAGGTTAAGGTGATTAACCCACTTGCCCAAGGTCACCCAGCAAGATTGACATAGCATATATTTTAATTCTCACAATTACCCATTTGACTGGTGTAGAGAATTTGAATAAAATTGTGTCACAAAACCAGCATGTAACAGCGTTAGCACCCAAAGTCCATCTTCTGACTTAAAACCCTTTGGATTCTTCTATGATATCTATGTTTTCATTACATCATGCTAACCTTGTAGAAAGTAGTAGGCACTTTGGAATCTATTTAAAAGATGAGAAGGTGGTATCATTATCTAATGTCACAATGATGCTGTGTAACACTCGACCAGAAAAATTCAGCTACATGGACAATAAATGTTCATTTGGCTCATGAGTCTGAGGGATTTGGTTGATACGGGTTGGGCTGACTCACTTGTCCACAGTCAGCTGTGGGTCATCCAGGCAGCTCTGCTCATCCTGCCCAGGCGAGCTTGTGTGTCTGGAGGTTGGCTGGTTGTTAGCATATCCAAGTAGTCTCACTGAAATGACTGTGGTGACTCTCATTATCCATCAGGCCAGCCTGGAAATACTCCCATGAAAATCTTAGAAAAGCAAGGAGCACTCATGTAAGCACTCTTCACCCTCTGCTTGTTACATTTGTTAAAATCTATTGGCCAAAACAATCTACATGGCTAAGCCCAGAGTCAGAGTAGGAGACCCCAGCAAAGTTTAAGGTGAAGGTCATGGATGCCCGAAATGGTGAAGAATTGGGTCATTTTTTGCAAACGAACACAAAAGTCTAGCAAATTTTTAGCAGAAACAGAAAAGGAACTCAGTAATCCTCTGAGGCTTTTTTCCTCAACCAATTTCTACTCTTAAGAAAGTAACATTTTCTTTGCTATTTTATCACAGTTTTAATGAAATGCACTCCCTTGTACATCCAAGCTCTAGGAGCCAACATTTACTAAAAACGGAACTTGTGATCTTTGGTGACATAAATGTATTTGTGTTCTTAATTATGAACCATAAAATACACATCAAATTTGAATAGTACCAAAGCAATGCTGCCTGAATTTATAATTCTCTTTCAAATAGAGTGTTGGCCCAAATCACTCAGTGTCTAGTGATTTCATGGTTTAGAAGTTTGTTTTCTCGAATTTGATGCAGCTGTTCTCTCTGAATGAAAGTCTATGGGGAAAGGTGGATAAATACATAAAGCTTCTGAAAGCCATCCCAGATCCCTCAAAGTCAGCCCTCTGCTTAATGTCTAGGTCAGATGTATAACAAAGTTAGTCTTGATAATTGTTCATGAGTTTTCAGAGACTCATTATCAACACTCACAACCTGGTTTCAGTCCAGTGGAGCTTTATGAAGCTGAATTATAAGCAGAATCAAAATACATGAGAATAAAAGGCTCAGCCCAAAGATTGATGTTTGCACTCAGTTATATGTAAGGTATTTGTAGGACCAATTAGCAATGTTTTATTTCTTTGATTTAACAAAACACAAAGGCATTTAAAACCACTGTGTTTCCCCCCCCTTAATTCATAGGCTCATAACAGCAAAGCAAGCACATACAAGTGGAGTGCTCTGAAGTTATATGAAATATCGAGCCCTGCTGTGCAAATCACTTTCACAAATCACTAGTTCTAAAAAGTTTTATTTCCCCACAACAGTACCATGGATTATATTCCCATCTGTCACAACTGTTCTGTGTATCATCGTTTCTGTTGATTCCTTCTTTTTTCTATAGTTCTTCATGTCACTTGAGAGAGATTCTTCCAATGGGCATTATGTCAATATTGGAAAGGAGTCTAAGCTTCAGATACATGTGAGAGGGGTTCCTAGAGGGGGATCTGAGGAATGGGGAGAGCAAGGCATTTCAGGAAGAAAAATTCACCCCTTAACTCCCACCCACAGTCACTATTTTCCATGTGTGCCCTTATAGGCCTCTCATTACTAAGGATCTCAAACAATATTGAGGGAAAAAATGACTTTGGTTATAATTTTTTTACTATGTGCTTTTCCCTATATTTTAGTTCACCACCAACATTTCTTTAGGTTAGAATGATCAGAGCTAGATCCAGAGCTACAGCTAGAGAGGACGGAGACAGATGGGACAGGAGTCCAAGAACCCAGGAGTGTTTCAGAGGAAAAAGCCACAGAAGTTAGTGATGGATCATAAATGAGGAGTCATGAAAAAAAAGAGAAGAAATCAAATATTCTTCTTCCCTTTCTAAAATAGATAAAGGTAGGGATGGAAATATCATTTACTGATAGGAGAGAAGACATAACTGTTGTGCCCAAGTTTTTAAAATCGCCCCAAATCACCCCAAAACAAACACCAGAGACTGCTAGGGAGACCTGCAAAAGCAAAGGACCTTTATTACAAGCTTAAGCTCGGGCTCACAGTCTCCAGCTGACCCACCGGCCACGGGGAGAGAGCCCCGAACAAAGGCAGGGCAGGGCCTTTTATACCTTTGGGAGGGGGCGTTACAGGAAATGATGACAGGTGTACAGTGATCCAATCCCTGCCCCCCCATCAACGCTGGTAGTTGTGGGAGCCAATCACACCATCCAGAGCACTGACCAATCAGAATGGGCCCAGGACCCCCACGTGGGGCGTGACTAGGCCCCCCTCTAGAAAGGTCAAAGGTATCGCAGGCCTCCCCCCATTGAGGGCCGCAGGAGTTGTCCCTCCTTAATGCGCACCCTTTTAGGAGAAGCCGGCGCCTTCCCCTTTAAGTGAAGGGGAAGGCTGGATTGGACCTGCGGCTGGTGGGGGGGGGTACGCCCCTACGCCCCCTGCCCCCTCCATGGCCGCCAGGCGCATCTCCACTGCGGAGGTGCTCCTCGACCGGCTCCGGGAAGGCTGGGACAGGCGGTGGTGAGGGCCGGATCGGACCTGCATCCTTACAATAACTATAGGTTTTGAAAAAGAATATCAAGAGTCCAGTTTAAGATATGTTAGACTTCTGGAGCACCTGGGTGGCTCAGTCAGTTAAATGCCTGACTCTGGCTCAGGTCATGATGTCGCGGTTTGTGGTTTCGAGCCCTGCATGAGGCTCTGTGCTGACAGTTCAGTGCCTGGAACCTGTTTCGGATTCTGTGTTTCCCCCACTCTCTCTGCCCCTCCCCTGCTCATACTCTGTCTTTTTTGCTCTCAAAAATAAATAAAAAGTAAAAAATTAAAAGAAAAAAATTTGTTAGCCTTTTTTTGAGTTTATTTATTTATTTTGAGAGAGAGCTGCAAGCAGGATTTGTGCAGGAGCAAAGAGAGAGGGAGAGAATCCCAAGCAGACTCTGTGCTGTCAGAATGTAGCCTGATGTGGGGCTTGATCTCACAAACTGTGAGATCATGACTTGAACTGAAATCAAGAGTCAGATGCTTAGCCAACTAAGCCCTCCAGGTATCTCTAAGATATGTTAGGCTTAAAATGATTTAGAATAATTCAAATGGAAGTGTCAGAGAGATTAGATACTAATGCCAGGAGCCCAGACATAAGTACTGAACCCTACTGTGGTGTGACTACTTACCTAGCCACCTCTCTTCTCTATATAATAAAATTATTTTTAGTAATAATTCTAATGTATGACAGAATAAAAATTAAAATATATAAAAAAATCATTTTTATTGAATGTACTCAATAAAAAATTAAATATTCTAGTGCACAAAAAGAAAACAATAGAACAATACTTTTTAATTACATTAATGCATTTTTTGAAACAAAGGAAAATAAATTATACCTATTGTTTTGTTACTATAATGAATAATGATATTAAAGTTTCTTGTTTTGAACCTTCTGTAAATTTATCAGTGATCTTGTGAAGATATGTCTTTTTGTCCTATATTTTTCACTCAAGAAGAGAATGGTGAAATTTATCAATGTATCTTTCTCCCTAGATAATTTATTCATTTTAATTTCACAAAATTTGTTTCACATGAAGCAAAAGATATGCAGAGAAAATTTTAAACATAATGATAAGTGTGGGATTGGTTCATAAAAATCCCATTTCATAATAAGATCTAGAAATTACAATAATGTTTATGTCTTTGTTTTTCAAGATTGATCCTAGTAGTCTTTAAATATTTCAGCAGTTGAAAAACTGCAAACACAAATTAAAATGTCAAGTAATCACATAGGATGACAACTGAAATAACTCAATTTCTATTTCTTCATTTTTACAATTATTGTACTCTCACTGGTTATTTGGAATGTGCTGTTTCAAATTGAGAACATGCAGGACCTCTGGTTTTGGATGGTGTACATGAATCGAACTCCATCTATGTTTAACCTGTGAAATTATTCTTAAAACTATCATGTGTAGATGATTCCAAGTAAGTCAGGGGCTGACTGTATAACTAAGAGTTTCCCCAGTTAATTTCCATTTGAATATTATTTATTAATGGTATGAAAAGAAAATGTACTAATTTGAAGTTTATGTATATATTATTAAAGCTCATCAATAATCACAGTGATTCTTTAGAATTTAATCTATCAAGCTTTTTTTTTCCAAAGAAGAGTATTTTATCATCAATACTGTTTAAAATTCCCAACAAATGGTGTTAATAAATAGAAGACTGACTTTTATTTTGTTTTGATATGATTTTGAATTATCTGTAGGTGAAGCATCTCTTTACTGCCTGTATTGGGGCAGATTCTCTGCCACTCTAGTTTGATATGTCACTTGGTCTGTAATATAAATTTAGGAATTAACAAACGTTTGGATAGTTAAACTTAATGACATGATAGAAATTTTTTAAAGACATTTTTAATATGAAACTAACGTAGCACAGGACAGAATCACGAGGATTTCTGAACAGCAAGATGGAGGGGACCAGGAAAAAGTGACTGGAGAAATAAAAGAAATATCAAAAGAGAGTGGTATCACTGAAACAAAGAAAATAGAGTATTTCAAGAAGGTAGAAGTGGTCATCTCTGTGAGATTCAGTTGAAAAATCAAATAGGTGGACTGTTGATAAAGACCATAAATTTACAACACAGAAGCAATTAGTGATCTTAGGAAGAACAAATTTATTAAAATATTGGAATTAAAATGCACGTCAGTATAAACGGGTTGTAGACTATGGTTGAATGCCTAGGATTCCCAATGAATTACAAAATGGAAAATGATGGAAACAGATAACTCTTGATCATTTACAAAGATGTTCACACAGAAAATTAATATATAAAATTTCATAGCTTTGTCCGGTCATCATGTCAATTAGAAAATAAAATGAAAAAATCGATTAACAACTACCTAATTAACTACCTGAGTATAAACCTAGCAAGAAATATGCAGTTCATGTATAAAGAGGTGTATGAAACTTAACTAAAGGACATAAAAGAAGACTAGAACAAATGGGGCAGAATAGTATAATCTTGGATGGAAAAGATCATGTCATAAAGTTCTTAAGTCTCCTCAAATTAATCTGTAAGTTCAGATCAATATCACTCCAACTTCTAACAGGATTTTTGTTAGTTTGTTTTCTAACAAAGGGATTCTTAAGTACATCTGGAATATAACATATGGAAAATGGCCATTACATATTTGAAATGGTACAGTCATGAAGGTCATGCTCCTACCAAAAATCAACTTATACTCTAAAGCTACTATAATAAAAAAATGGGTTTATCAGCACAGGAATAATAAAATTGACCAGTGGAACATAGTAAAGGCTCTGGGAAGAGACTTAATATAGCTATGGATATTTAATGTATGGGTAAGTGAGTACTTCAAATCAGTGCTGAAGGAAAGTGTGCCTCACACCACTGGACCACTGCCTTACCTCTTCGTGGCCTCACCTTTGATTCCAGCCAAGCCCCTGGTGGATTGTTCTGCACAGGTTTTGACCTTCTTATTATTGGCTCTTTTTTGCATGTGTTTGCTGAGTGTCTCTCGTTTCCTCTCCTGAGTCTTCTCTGATAATCCTACTTTGAGTGCCGTTGGCCTTAATCCATCCCACATGAAGAGAGATGGGAGCTAATGAATGAATGCTTCTTTTTTAGGAGTTTCCAGTGAATGGTTTTGAGTCACATGTTCCAAGGCACCTGATAATATCCCTCATTGGGTGCCTAGTCACTTGAAGCTGGGGCACATTAAATAATGCTTGAGTTAGCTCTCAGTCCTCTGTTGACCCTGGTCTCTCACTCCTCCTTGAACACACTCTCAAAACATAGATACCCTCTGTCCTGGGCTCTGATTTTGGGAGGAAACCAGACTAAATCAGCTGGGCTATCCAACAAATGATGTTGAGAAACTGCAATGGAAAAAAAGAATACATATCAGTATACATAAATAAATTCCCTAGAAGGGTAAAAAGTAAATGTAACAATAAAACCAAAGAAAATATGAACATATTTGAAAACACTAAAAGCACAAAGTGGATGCTGTCTTTGCACTTTTTCCTGTGTATCTTTCAGCCTCTTTGTCATTTGTTCAATCATCCAGATACTGGTTAAAACATCATGTTTACCAAAGGCCTCTTCCCATTTTCAGTGTTGTTGCAGATTTATTCTCTTCTATACATTGTCCTTGTATTGCAATTGGATTTTGGGTGGACGTTGGAAACAAATACGTACATTTAGTCTGCCATCTGGATCCACAGTATTTTCAATTTTGCATTAATCAATATAGTTAATTTTGCATTAACTTAGATCTCTTGTTAATGCCATCGAACTGTATTAAAAAGTCTAATTTGAGAGTTTGATAAGTAGAATGATAGAAAACCATGAGGATTTCTATTCAATATCACTCTATTCTCAATTGTTATGTTGAGACAAAAATGTCACCTGATGTTGTGCTGTCTTTATCACAGCCTTTTAGAGCTGGAACTCCCTATGGGATTATTGAGCTCCTGAATACCCAGTGTATCGCTCACTAGCCAAATTAGTTCCTGCTGTCTTTGCTGTGGCTTCCCTTTGAATCTTTCTGTTTTTAAAAATTACATGAATTAGCATTCATATGCTAGTAAACTAACAGTTCCTAACCATATACCTACATCAACCCACTTTAAACTTGCCTAATGAGAGGCTGAAATAGTGAGTAGTAAGTATTGTGTGCTTTAATTTAGTTTAATTTTAAGGAATTTATGAAAAAAATAAGTAGGCATCCAGAAACCTCCATATGCATCTGGCTGATCTTTTACCTTATGTATTGTGTTAATGCTCATCATGTGTACTCTAAACTGAGCATTATATAAGTCATATGATCTGCCTTCACACCGATAGCTTTGCACTTTACAAGTGGTTCACCATCAAACATTTTATGTTTCTAATAATCAAACTCTTCATTGAAACTATGTCAGCATTGTGTCTTTAAAAGCAAAAGATTTTTCCCCAGATCTCACTTAATAGACCTCTTCTAAAGTCTTCATAATTTAAAAAATTAATGAGAAAATTTGATTTATTTGTTTTATTTGTCCAGATATAGATGGCTTTTAGTGTCAAGTGAGCAGTATTTAATTAAAGAGACAGAAATAGGACAATTTAGGCTACATGATTTTCACAAAGCTTTTTATTTTGAAATAATTACAGATTCAGATGAATTTACACAGATAGTACAGAGAGGTTCACTGTACACTTTATTCCGTTCCCTCCAATGGCTACTTCTTACATAACCAGAGTATAATATCAAAACCGGGAAATTGACATTCATAAATACTGTGTTTTCTATGTCATTTTATCAGATGTGCAGATTGGTGAAATCACCACTGCAGTCAAGGCCAAGGACTATTCTATCACCACAAAGATCTTTCTTGTGTTACCTCTTTATGCTCATCTTCCTTCCGCACCTCTCCATCTTCCCCTAACCATTCCTAACACCTATACCCACTAATCTGTTCCCCATGTTCATAATTTTATAATTGTAAGAATGTTATTCAAATAGAATCATACAAGAAGTGACCTTTTGAGATTCACTTTGTAAATTTAGTATATGTACTTGAGAACCATCCAGTTGTTGCATGTATCAATAGTTCTTTTTATTTATTTTTTATTGCTTTGTATGGTTCATCTTTCTGTCCAATGATAAAGATATATTACTGTTTGTTTAACAATTCACCCATTCATTGAAGGAAATTTTGGTTATTCTGGCTTTTGGCTATTGCAAATAAAGTTAGTATGAACAAACATAGATGGGTTTTGTGTGGATGTACGTTTTCATTTGTCTGGGATAAATCTCAGGGGTAAGATTGCTGTATTATATGTGCATGTTTCATTTTTGTTTTTTTAAAAAAGAAACTTCCTATTTTCCATTTTACATCTCCAGAAGGCATGTAGAGGAAACTCAGTTTCTCAGAATCCTTACCAGCATTTGGTATTGTCACTTTTTAATTTTAGTTGTTTTGATGGTATGTATTTCATTGTAGTCATATCTCATACTGCATTTCCCTGATGGCTAGTGATGTAGAAATTTTTTTCATGTGCTCATTTTCTACCCATAAATCCTCTTCTGGAAAATGTTTCTTTATATTTTTTGCCCATTTTCTAAATGGATTGTTTTTATATACTGTTGAATTTTGTGAGTCCTTCATGAATTCTAGATATGAATCCTTTGTCAGATGTATTTCTTAAATATTTTCTCCTAATTTGTGGTTTCTTACTAACTATACCTTTCAATCTTTTAAAAAAGCAAAATATTTTAATTTTGATAGTGTCCAATTTACCAGTGTTTACTCTTATGGATCATGATTTTGATATAAAATCTAAGAACTCCTCACCAAGGCCTACATCCTGAGATTTTCTTCTATATTTTTTTCTAAAAGTTTTATCGTTTTATGTTTAATGTTTAAATCTAGCACCCATCCAGGTTAATTTTTGAATAAGGTGTGAGTTTTAGATTGAGGCCTATGTTTGTGTCTTACACACAGTCTTGATTAATTTAGCTAAATAATAAGTCTTGAGATTGGATGGTCCATTCAATGGATTGGATGGATCACTTTATTTTTCTTTTTTAAAATTGTTTTAGCTATATTGTTCCTTTGACTTTTTATATAAACTTTAAAATAATCTTGCATATATATAAAAAATCATGCTGATATTTTGATAAAACCTGTGGTAAACATGTATACCTATTTGGCAAGAGTTGATATCTTTGCTAGGTTGAGTTTATAAACACGTTGTGTCTTTCCATTTATTTAAACCTTTGATTTTATTCATTAAAATTTTGTAGTTATCAGAATATAGTCTTGTTCCTCTTCATATTCTATTAGATTCACACCTGTATATTTTTCTCCAAAAATTTTTTTAGCTATTAAGTAGTAATCTTTTGGTTTCCATGTGTTCATTGTTAGTAAATGGACACAATCAATATTCCATGTTGATTTTATAAATTATCATGTGACATTACTAATTTCACTAATTTGTTCAGTTTTTTTGTAAGCCTCATGGTAATCACCAAGCAAAAACCTATAGTAGATACACACAGACACACACAATCACACACACACACACACACACACACACACACACACACACACAGAATTAAAGCCTAGCACCATAGACAATCATCAAATCACATAGGAAGATAGCAAGATACTAAGAATTAAAAAAAGAAACTAAAAAGCGGCCTATTAATAAGATGGTGATAGTAAGTCTTTACCATTAAATGTTTGTGGATTAAATTTCCCAATCAAAAGTCACAGAATGGATGGATGAAAAGAAAAACAAAGCCCAGATATATGCTGCTTATAAGAGACTCACTTCTGCTTTAAGGACACCAAGTAGGCTGAAAGTGAAGAGATGGAAAAAGATACCCCAGGAAAATGGAAATGACAATGTAGTAGGAGTAGCCATAATTATATTGGGCAACATAGACTTTAAGTAAAAAACTGTAACAAGAGACAAAGAAGATCATTATATTCATCAAGAGGTTCTAGTAGTTTATAAATATGTATGCACATAACATTGGATCACGTAAATATATTAATCAAATATTAACAGATCAGAAGTAAGAAATAAATAATAATACAATAATAGAAGGGTATTTAATTTGAATGGAATGTTCCATTCAACCTCAGCAGAATACTCATTCTTCTCAAGCCCACATGGAATGCTCTCCAGGGTAGATCATACCTTAGGCATTAAAACAAGTCTTAACAAATTTAAGAAGATTGGTATCACATCAAGGTTTTTACTGACTACAATGCTATGAAACTAGAAATAAATAATAGGAGGAAATATGGAAATTTCACAAATATGTGGAAATTAAACAACATGCTCCTGAGCAACCAATGGATCAAAGAAGAAATCAAAATGGAAAAGTAAAAACATAGCTTGAAACAAATGAAAATGGAAAGAAAACCTATTAAAACTTATTGGATGTATCAAAAGCAGTCCTAAAAGAGTTTATAGAATAAACATCAACAGTAAGAAAAAAGAAAAATCTAAAACAATCTAACTTTCCAACCCAAAGAACTATAAAAAGGAAACCAAAGCCCAAATTTAACAGAAGGCGGGAAATAAGAATGAACTTTCATGTATGAAATGAAGTTCTGGAGGTCTAATGCACAGCAGGGTGACCATAGTTAATAATAGCACCTCGTATACTTGGAATTTGCTGGGAGAGTATATCTTAAGTGTTCTCATCACACACATATGAAATAGTAACTATGTGAAGTGATGCACATGTTAATGACCTTGATTGTGGTAATTATTTTATAATGTGTACTTATCAAATCATCTTGTACACTTTAAATACATATGATCTTATTCATCAATTAAACCTCAATAAATCTGGGGAAATATTATAAAAGTTAAAAAAAGTAAAATTTCTATATGGTTCTTTATTTCTTTTTATTTATTTGCTGTGACTTCTTTTTTCTGTTGTATTTTAAGCATATCTGTAATGATCATTGAAGCATTTATGATGGTAATTTAAAAATTCTTATTAGAAATAGTTCATAATCTTCATCTTCATTTGGTATTTTTCTGTTGACTTTTTTTTTTTAATCCAGATGGAAATTTTTCTGGTTCTCAGTATGACAGCAATTTTTTTTTATGCTGTATGACTGACTGCTATAGCAGACATTTTCTGGCATTGCTCTAGAGGGGAAGTGGGATGTTATCCCCTTACTAATGCATGAAAGTGGAAGTCTAGTTCCTCATTTAACTTTCATTTACAACCTAGGGAGGGGGAGTCTCTTCCATATTGCTGGGTGCTGTGGTTGTTCAGGGCTTTTACCAGGTCTCTGTTGATATCATGCTCGCTGAGAGGTGCATGGGTGGCCTTGTTTTTGCTTCCCACATAGCTTCCCATAATGCTGGTTGGGCGTGGCCTTTTTCCTGCTGGGTGCTAATAAAAGTCCAGACTCTCTGTTACTTCTCCTCTGATGCCACCTCCACATGCAAGGGGTGGGACCCCTCACTACTTTCAGGTGGGAATAGAGGTCCAGGCTCTCCCTGTGTTCTCCACTGACATCAAGGAGTTGGCCCTTCATTACTACTCAGCAGGAATGGAAGTCCAAGTCCTTAACTTGGCCTTTGCTGACACCACCACAGCAGAGGAATTATGATGCTTTATGATAACCTAGAGAAGTAAAAGTCTTGTTTAGTTCCAGCGGAATTTTTCTATGGTATTTGGCTGAAATAAAGCAATTATTGTCTACAAGTTTTTTGTTGTTCTAGGTTGCCTCTTTATTAGTCCATTGAATACAGACAGCAGGAATTCCTTGGGGCTCCTTTCTGTCTGTACCTATTGGGATTTCCAGGTGTCCATTTCTTCAGCACCTACTCTTGGTTATATGAGGCAAAAAGGAAACAGAGAACTTACTGCTATGTTGTTCTTTGAGTACCAAGGTTCTTCGGTGGTCTACCTCTTTCTGTCTGCTTTATGTATTATGTCCAGGGCCTTTAGAAGGAAGCAGAAGTCTTACATGATTTATTTGAATTAACAATTCAGAAAATAACAGGAAGACAGTAATGATCATCTCTTTCACTTAAAATATTTTTAGTTATTCTTCTTTGTTTTCTAATTCCATTTTCCAATGTTATTAAAAAGAAAAGGAATAAAATGAACAGAAGCCAAACTAAAGTATCCAGCAACTTTTTTGTTTAGAAATATTAACAGCCTGTGATAAGCATTGTTTATGGGCTGAGCCAATGAGAATTCCTAACTCCTTGTTACTGGTAAAAATATAAATACATGGAATGCATAGATGGCTCAATTGGTTGAGAGTCTAACTTTGTCTCAGGTCATGATCTTGTGGTCAGTCCATGGGTTCAAGTCCCATGTTGCCCTCTGTGCTCTTTCCTCAGGGAAAGGTCAAGAAATTACAGAAATCCCATACCTTATATTGGTGATGTATAAGCTTTTTCTATAAAATCCCAGATTAAAAAATATGTTAGGTTTTGTACACTATGCTATTTCTCACACATCAGTTCTGCTGTTCTATCATGAAGGCATCCATACACAATACTTGAATGAGTGGATATGGCTCTGTTTTCCAATAAAACTTTATTTATTAAAATAGACGGTGAGCTAGATTTGGCCAATGGGATGTAGTTTTCCAACCCCTGCTTCATTATATCATTCAGCAGATGAACAACTCTTAGTGAACTGCATAAGTCTAGACTTTGTTATGGGAGAAAATTAGGCTGTATTTGTTTAAGTCATTGTAGTTGAAGTTTCTTATTTGTGGATGAATATATTGATGATCCAAAGCCTATACACAATATCTTCAAATTTTCCACTGGAGTTCTTGTGGAGACAAGAAAATATTGAAATTCACAGCATAGAAAATTAAAAGCAACATTTCCCATTCAGGCATTTTCACTTCAAAAAAATGCAGCAGCATTTCCCAGGAATAAGATGGGGGATATTTTGTCCTCATCTGTCTCTCTTTCCCTGTCCCAGGTAATCTAAGTGATTTGTAAAACCAGACAATTATCATTTTATAACATGGATACATGATAGAGTGCTCTTTCTTCCTCTGCTTTCTCCCACCCAGTAACACACAAACACAAAACTTCTCCATCCAGTGGAAAATTACAACTTTCCAAAAGTAATGGGGCAGCAAGTGAAGTGATGTGGAGGATTTCTAGAAGAAAGCTTAATGTTTGCCTCTTCCATTCTGGGAATGGAGCTCAGTTGCTAAATGCAGTGGGTTCTAATCAAAGACAATAGCATTACCAAAACCTTGAGATGGAGCTTTACATTGATCAAGTGAGTAAACACATTTTAAAGGGTTTTGGCAATGAGAAAGAATGAAATCTGGCCATTTGTAGGAAAGTGGATGGACCTCGAGGGTGTCATGCTAAGTGAAAGAAGTCAGGCAGAGAAGGACAGATACCATATGTTTGCACTCATAGGTCTAAGAGGAAAACAGGAGAAACCTAATGGAGGACCAGGGGGAGGGGAAGAGGGAAAGAGAATTGGGGAGAGAGAGGGACACAAAACTTGAGAGACTATTGAATACTGAAAATGAACTGAGAGTTGAAGGGGGAGAGGGGAAAAGAGGTGGTGGTGATGGAGGAGGGCACTTGTGGGGAAGAGCACTGGGTGTTGTATGGAAACCAATTTGACAATAAACTACTTTAAAAAAAGCTGAAAAAAATAATAATTACCACTAATCTTTGAACTACATATAAATGGCATGAAATAAAATCATATCTTTTAAAAAAATAAAATTAAAAAATAAAGGGTCTAATAATAGTTAATGTTGGTAAGTATTGTAAGATTGTGGCATTATTTCTGGAAGTATAAATTGGCATCATTTAAAGAAAAAGTTTGGTAGTATGTATCAACATTGTGAAAGTGTCTACAGGTATTAATCCCTTTATTCTGCTTGTAGGAAACTCACTTATGGAAATAATCACTGTGCAACCAAAGCTTTAAGTATAAAGAGTCTGTAACAGGAGTTTTGCTATTATAAAATTAGAAAATATATATTCATTAATAAGCAAATGATTAAATTAAGTGCTATCTACATGGAAAAGAATATCTTGAGACCACTCAAAAACTTTTCAGCAATGAAAGGACTGCTTAAAGTATTTCAATGTTAAACTGAAAAAGCAAAACACAGGGTTATGGTAGGAAGATATTCTGCTTTTGCATGAAAATGTTTGTATTTTTGCCCTCATGTTTGTTTTTGTTCTGTTGTGATCACACTCTCAGACTCATTAACTTTGTATCTATTTCTCTACATATTTTTTAATAGACACCCAGGTATCTATCTACACAGAAGAAACATGAGAAGGAATTGCAGTCATGGGTTAGCAGTGTCCACTGTTGGAATTACACACGGTTTTCATTTCTTTCCTTAGAATTTTTGTCTTCTTATGTGGTATATATATACAATGGAGTACTACATGGCAATGAGAAAGACTGAAATCTGGCCATTTGTAGGAAAGTGGATGAACCTGGAGGGTGTCGTGCTAAGCAAGATAAGTCAGGCAGAGAAGGACAGAAGCCATATGTTTGCACTCATAGGTCTAAGAGGAAAACAGGAGAAACCTGATGGAGGACGAGGGGGAGGGGAAGAGGGAAAGAGAGTTGGGGAGAGAGAGGGATGCAAAACCTGAGAGACTATTGAATGCTGAAAATGAACTGAGGGTTGAAGGGGAAGGGGGAGGGGGGAAAAGAGGTGGTGGTGATGGAGGAGGGCACTAGTGGGGAAGAGCACTGGGTGTTGTATGGAAACCAATTTGACAATAAACTATTTAAAAAAACAGAATTTTTGTCTTCTTAATTTCATGTAATGAGCAGACATCAGGAAAATAATTTTAAATTAAATGAAAGAAATGACTTAAAAGAGATTCTGCACAGATGACAAAATATAGCTTGTCAGCTATTAAGAAGTCTCCGGTCTATTTATGTCTCATAGAGAGCTAAACATTTTATTCACAGAGAACATGGTCTTGGCTTTATACTCTGTTACCTTAGAACTTTCTTTTATTTCAACATCTCTATTCTTTCAGGTTTAAGGTCAGAGGGAGGGAAGTGAGAAAAGCTTCCCCTTGATATAACTTTCTCTCCATCAGGCTTTAAAAATACCCCAATATCATCCATAATAGATGTGTTCCTTAGAATCACACATACTGAAGTGTTGCTTCAAAATCTTGCCCATTACATCCCCCAAATAAGTTCATGAATAGATCCATAGACTAGGAGTTAAAACCTAAATAACTTTCAAAGAATACAATTTAACACCTTAAGTCTGCCATCTTTGGAAGTAATTTGTTCATGTATTCACTCATCGCTTCATTAATTAAAAAAAACATTTAATAACTGTGCATTTCATTTTATGGCAGTGAAAGATGATACAAATTTGAAATAAATGTACTGTTCCATCTTAGTGTAATTACAATCTAAGATTAGAGAAAAGATACATGAATAAGTAAACAGAATACAATTAGACAATGAAACACACAGTAGAAGAGAAAAAATAAAATGCTATATGCTCCCCCCACCATGTACAAAAATTAACTCAAAAATGGATCATGGATATAAATGTAAGATTTAAAATTATAAGAGAAAGAGAACATAGACCTTGGAAGAGAACATAGGCAAGAGATTCATGACATTGGTTTTGGCAATCATTTCTTAGATATGAAATCAAAGGCATAGGCAACAAATAAAAATAGATAAATTTGACTTCAAGAGAATTTTAAAAATTATGCATCAAAAAACAATAACAATAGAGTAAAAAGGCAGCCCACAGAGCATATATTTGCAAATCATATATCTGATAGGGATTAGTATATAAAAAACTTCTAAAACTTAACAACAACAAAAACCCAAACAATTCAACTTAAAAATGAGGAAAAGACTTGAGTAGACATCTCTCCCAAGATATACATATGACCAATAAGCACATGAAAAAATGCTTGGCATTGCTAATTATTAGGGGAAAATAAACCAAAGTAAATAAACAAAAACAGCAATGAGACGTCACCTCACACCCATTGGAATGTCTACTTTCAGAAAAACCCAGCAAATAACAAGTGTCGGTGAGTAGATAGAGAAAATGGAACCCTTGTGAACTAGTGAATGTAAAATGGTGCAGCTCCTATTGAAAACAGTATTGTGGTTCCTCAAAAAGCTAAAATATAGAATTACTGTATGGCACAGCAATTCCACTTCTGGGTGTATACTCCCCATTGAAAAGCAGGGTCTCAAAAAGATATCTGTATACCCATGTGAATAGCAGCATTATTCATGATAGCTAAAATGTAGAAGCAATCCAAGAGTCCATTGGTGGGTAAATGGGTAAACAAAATGTGGTGTAAATGTGTGATGGAATACCATTCAGTCTTGAAAAGGAAGAGATTTTGACGCATGCTACAGCATGGAAGAAACTTGACATGGTTAAGAGAAATAGTCACAAAAAGACAGTGTGTATTTCCACTTATACAATGTATGTAGAGTGTCAAAACCATGATCACAGAGATAGAAAGTAGAATGGCTGTTGTCAGAGGTAGGTTGGAGGTGGAAATGGTACCTTTGCTGAATGGATACACAGTTTTACTTTTACAAAAGTGTTGGACATGAATGGTGGTAATGGTTGCATAGCATTATGAATGAATTTAGTGCTCCTGAACTATACACTTAGAAATGGTGAAGATGGTTGAATTTTATGCTATGTGTGTTTTATCACAATAGAAGAATGGTAGGAAAAATTGCTATAAGTCCTTCAAAGATAAAAATGATTATATGTTTGAACTTATATAATATAAAATGAATATATTAGGGAAAATGAAAGATTTTCATTAAGCCAATCTTTAACAAAAAATAAGACATTTCAGTAGCTTATTATAAAATCATCTAAGAAAAAGTAGATTGTAGTAGCTCAGAGAGGTACATTATTCTTTATGCAAATATCAAAATAGCAGGGCTTCCGCTCACTTTTTCTCACACACCAAAATCTTCAACACCATTTATCTCCTTTCCCCCCAAAATGGCAAAGTAAAATATCTGATCAAACTGTGAGAATGTACAATAGCCTTATTTTTAATCACTAGGCTATTTGTTAATGCCAAATGTATACAAAGATAAAAGGAGGAACAGAATAAGATTACTAATAATATGGAAATATAGATGTAACCAATGGAAATTGCTGATTTCAGATATTTTTGACTTACAAAGAAGGCAGTTTCACATGGTTTATTCTAATAGTTATATGAAAACTTAAAGAAGAAAATAGAATTCTAAAAAGATATATCTAAATCCGATGCTCAACTATAAAGTGTATTGAATAGCAGAATCTATTTTTTAAAAATCTGTTGGTGTATAACTGGAACTTCACAATCACAGTATTTGTATCTACACAACTTTTGTATTTTTCTTTAGCGAGGGCATCATCTGCTGTACAACTTAACATATAAAATATCCTTCAAACTTTTTGGACCATTCATAATTAATTATTCAAACATTTTAGGCATAGAAACAATAGATGACTACTGAAACTGCTCTGGGTTTTCTTTGATGAATATGGATATCTCGACTTCTATTATGGCACCATACTTATCTGCTGGGCTTGTAATTTGCTGATAACATTATAATAAAATGATTATTTCTGTATTAAATTGTCAGTGAGCCTGTCCTATATCTTGGAAAACTAGAATGTAAACTAGAATGGTTTAAATTCCCATCCATTTTCATCGTAACACAGCGGATTTCTCTTCTGCTGTCCATATGCAGTGGATACAGGGACACATTTGGGATATATCAGTTGGTATGCTGTTCTTGGTATAACAATACTGCTTAATATAAATATTGAAATTATCTTATCTGTTTTTGGTGACAGATTTAGTTGTACCGTGGTGTGACAATTCTTGATTTTTGTAATGTGTTGTATTCTTTGGATCATTTAATTTTGTTAGGCAGACATGTTGTATTTCCTAATGACAAAGGAAACATTCTTTTCTTAAACACTTGTTCCTTGTGGCCACACTCTCTCCACCTTTCCTTCTAAGATAGTTGAAGCATTAAGTCTCTTTTGTATTTGAAGAAAGATTTTCCCTATTTAAAAAAAAATTTTAATGTTTATTTATTGCTGAGAGAGAGAGACACAGAGTACAAGTTGGGAAGGGACAAAGAGAGAGGAGGGAGACACAGCATCCTAAGCAGGCTCCTGGCTCTGGTTGTTAGCACAGAGCCCGACACGGGGCTCAAACCCACAAAACATGAGATCATGGCCTGAGCTAAAGTCAGATACTTAACCAACTGAGCCACCCTAGTGCCCCAGATATTCCCTGTTTTTATTTAGGGTCTGCCTTTATCTTCCTAACTTTTGAATGGCATGTAGTCAGACCTAGTTGATCTGAATTAATGTGCAAAATTCACTAAGAACTAAATAGAAATCAGTACAGTAAGTCAAGGGAATGCATAGTGAAAAAGGTCAAATAGCTGAATCACTGTTATCACTACACTAAGATAAATATTCTTCATCACAACAGCACATTTATTGTACATCCCTTCTTACTCTAACCGCAGATTTCTGAACCTCAGCACTGTTGACAATTTGGACCAGATAATTCCTGTCTGTGGCAGCTGTCCTGAGCATTGAGAAATGTTGAGAAACATGTCAGACCTCAGATGCCAGTAACACCTTGCACCCCAGTCATAACCATTGAACAATGTCCCTAGGCATTGCCAAATGTCTCCGGGGGGCAGAATTGCTCCAAGTTGAGAACCACTTCTGTGACTCCCCTAAAACCTTGATTTACCCATAGGCAGCCAGGCTATTTACATTTATCATGTTCAAAAGTCAGTTAAACTTAATTGTGACAGCTGGTAAAAGGACTCAAATGTTACACAGAATAGTACTTGGCAATTGGGAGAAGCCCAAGGGGATCTACAGTTTTAATTAATAGACATACTGTTCACTAAAAACCTAGATCTGAATATTTAAATAGCAGCCAACTGATACGTACAGTGACCTTGACATTCAGTCATTAAAACTATTATTTTTCACACCTGCAAAGTGCTGTGATAGATGAAGAGGGAGATACAAAAATGACACATCACCCATCCTGTTGTATTCACAGCCGTGGCCCCTGCAGCCTCAGACGCAGACTGAGACCTTTACCCTGGTGCCTGTGTGTCAGGTACTGCGCAGGGAAGACCTTGCCAAAGCTGAGGAGTAACACACTGCCCATTCCTAGTAAATCTTTACAGCCTAACCCTACAGTAAATAAAAGATGTGTGTGTGCGTGTGTGCGTGTATACACATATACATACATGAGTGTGTATATGTATATGTGTGTATATGATGTATGTGTAGGTCCGTATTTAAGTGACAACATGAACGAACATCCCCCCAAATAATAGGGAACAGAAGATTATGGCTGCTTTGACTTGCAGAATGATGAATCCAAATGAGAATCAACTTCTCTTGCAGTGATGACAAACTGCTTCTCTCTAAGGTGGAAGGCATTAAAGAGCATGAGCTCGTCCCCCAGGTGTCTGGTTGTTCTTAGATCAGGGGCTCAGCTTTGGTCACTGCTGCGGTGTGTTAGACTCTCACGGGGTGGTAGACGAATCAGCTTCTATGACAGGATGTATATGTTGTTGAGCCAAGTCCTGCCAACGTAGTTTTATGAGCTTCTCGGCAGTCTTTCAATTAACTTCCTATCTGCTTAAGCTAACTGCTGTAAGTCTCTGTGGTGGTTTCCTATCAAGAATCCTGAGTATTTTAGGCATTTAGTCCCCAGACTGGAGTAACAGAATACCTCTCTTGCTATTTTGGAAGGGAGACAAGGCTTTGCTTTCCAGCAATTCCCACACAATAGGGGATTCTTCCAAAACAAAAATGGTGTTCACATGGTCAGAAACTGCCTTGGCTGCTGTTACAAACTTGATGCCTTCAAACAAGGCCGGTTTATCTTTTATGATTCTGGAGGTCAGAAGTATGAAATCAGGTTCATTCAGCAGCACTGGTTCCTTCCGAGGACTCCGGGGAGAGAACTCGTTTCTTTGCCTTTTCCAGCTTCTGATGGCTGCTGGTATTTTTGACTTGTGACCTTTTCCTCTGTCTTTAAAGCATCACTCCAAGCTCTATTTCCATCATCATAAGACCGCTTCTCTCTGGTTCCAAATCTCCCTCTGCCTTCCTCTTACGAGGACCCGTGTTGCACTCAGAGCCTACCTGTACAGTGCCAGATAATCTCCCCAACGTAAGATCCTTAATTTAACCACACTTACAAAGTCCCCTTTGCCAGCTAAGGTAACATTCACAGGTTCCAAGGACAAGAATCTGGATACCTTCAGGACCATTATTCAGTCAGCCACACAAACAGATTCCACTCCAAGGAAAATGAAAAGCAAAACACAGCAAATCTCCTCTCCCCACAAAAAGCTCATCCCCAGGAAGAATTTTGAATTGCTTGATTCTCATGTTCATTTCTGAATCTAGGGGAGGCTTGAGGATGGTCCCTCAAATTCATAGAATTAATCTCCTTGGGAAATAGCTAAAATCTGAAACATTTAAGGTGTGTCTGCCACCATGCTAAGTCCTTTACTTGGACTATGTCTTTTAATTCTCACGATTATTTTTCATGTAAGGAACAGTAATTATCTAAATTTTATAGATGAGAAAACTGAGGCCCAGAGAGGTAAATAACTGGAAACAAAGTCACAGAGAAGTGGGATATAATTCCAGGCATTTTTATTCCATAGTCCGCTAGTTTAATCATGAAGCATGGTTGGGGAGGAAAAAGTGAGGGCAGGCAAACTCAGAGATCTCCACTACCACCCATGAGCATGTTACAGTTCTATTGTCACAGACTGAGATCAACCGAAGCAGACACTGAGATGGGATTTGGGATGTTTATTAGGAATCGGTATCTGTGAAAGGCAGAGAAAGGGAACAGAATTGGGGAGAAAGAGATACAGATTTGACAAAGCCTTGGTCAACTTAGTGAGGCTCTGGAACAAATTCTGCCTATCCAAGAGTCCTGCATTGTTCTAATATAGGTGGACCTTAGTAGCCTCACCTCACTGCGGTGGGCTGCTCTGGGAAGGGCATGACCTCAGGCAAGGTGGCTGGTGGCAGCAGAGAGACTCTTAAGGAGCTATCAGCTGGAGGCTGCCTGTTGGCCTCAGTTCTCACAGCTGGATGGGAAGGTCTTTCTTGGAGGAAGATCAGGGGTGGGACACATCTCTATGTCCACTACTCCTATCATGTAGATCAGTTTTCAACCTTGACCATTTATTAGAATCATGTAGGGAGCTTTTGAAAAATACCAGTATCAGGATCATACCCTAGTCTAGTTAAATCCAAATTTCTAAGGTAAGACATAACATTAGCATTTTAATAGAATCCCCATGGTGGTTCTAATGTGTAACTGGGATTGAAAATCATGATAGAGAGCACATCTGAGGAAGGAGGCAATTTTTTGGAACTCCCAAAAATATGAGCAAAAAAATCTATCTTTGAAAGCCACTTGATTTGTTGAGAAATTCATTTATGATAAGGTATCTATGAACACATATTTTAATTGTTTTTCTACAGTTAATTTTCATATCACAGATTATAAAGAGAAAGAGACACATACACATATGTATATGCACACACACACACAAACATATAGCTTCATGTAGTTTTTACCTAAGTGGTTTAGAATCCCCCCAAGCCTGCCCGTATGGTGTTTAAAAAAGATCAATTTTGTCCTTTCAGTCCTTAAATAGCTCTTTTCTAAAAAACTTAGTTCTTCAGCACCATGGGACCTCAGATAGATGGATTTCCAATTATCTATTTATAAATGAAACTCTGACCTCACTGCTGGAAAGGCCATGCCTAGTGTGATCTCTCAGCCATATGGCTGAGAAAATGAAGTGGTAAGTTTATTCTTCTGAGATGTATATTGATGCCTCAGCTAATTAATCTTTTCCAAGTTTGTGTCACTGCTATTAGAAGACATGAGAAAGAGACAATCTATGATGTTTATTTAATAATATACCAACTCCCTTTGAAATGAAGCCAGGTAGATCTGCTGGTAATCTTAATTAGGGGAAAGATGAATCAAATCTTATAATTTTGTATTATAAGATTAATTCCTGCTGTTTTCACTTAAACTGAAAAGCTTCCATAACAAAATTTTATTGTTGTATAATTATAATAGTTATTTACATAAAAATCCTAATTATATTTTTATTGGGGTGTCTGACCCTGCCCTTGTATTTTGTTTCTTATGGTCAAAATCACTTTCATCTGTACTTAATGATTTAACCCTGATGCAGGCTTTGGAACCAAGTTTTACTCTAAGGGACTAGGAAAGACTGCTGTCAGGGAATTTCTGGTTTACCACTGTTACTGCAATGCTTATCTTGGTGGATAGCATGTCTCCTCCCCTTGAATCCATAATTTTGTCTCTATTGCCTGAAACCAGACCTTTGAAATGTCAAGAGCTTACCTAGATTTGCTGTGACTGTCTGACACTTGAATCTTTGTAACCATTAGTCCATCCCCTATTTAGAATATTACATCTTGGTCTTAGCACTGACTTTCAGCAAATAGAATTTTTTCGTTTTGTTTTTCTGGCCTTCCTTTTTTCTAGTAAATGGATATTTTCGATTTGATGATATACCACTAGAGCCCTATTTCTGAGTGTCTCTTCCATGTCCTACATAATCTTTTCTTGCACTCAGACTTTGACCAACTAGATGGGTCTTTTGAATTGCTGTTTTTTACAAATACTATATATTTTCAAAATTATTAACATTATCTTAATATAACTCCAGACTTTAGGCATTACTTTCTCCTGGTTTAGGATCTATTTAGATTTATATATAGGAGCAGATTTTAAGTCTCAAATTTAATATTTAAAATATTAATATATGTTGAATGGTTAACTCAATTTATAACATAATGGGTTTATAAACAAATGATGCATAATGAACAAAAAAGTTGAGATAAGAGCTCAAGGTCCTTATTTCTAAATTAGTCTATGAGTTGTTAATAGACTATTAATGCTAAATCATCATGTATAGAACAGCAATCATTTACTGCCTATGACTAATAGGTGGTTGGAAAAAGAGATAAAATGTCTAATATGATTTGCATGGATCCAGCATTTTCAATGTTCTATGTTTATTTTGTTGTTACTAAATGAAAGGGATTATATCTACATTTTTCTTTCATACTGGGATAGTGATATGTGTCCTGTCTATAAAAATATCACAGGGGTCATATTTTCCATAAAATACTAATTCTTATCTTTTCTCAAAACAACTTCAATGTAATACTATGTCAGAAGCATTCCATAACCTTAATAGTGAAATGAATTATGAAAACACATACACACATATAGCATAGAAATGGAAGGGCGTGTAGGAAAATATTGGGGGAGATAAAATTTTCATGGATAGTATACAGAAACTATTAACTTTTCTAACATTTGGTTCTCTCCCTTGTCTTTCAAACACGTCCCATTGACCCTAGAATAAAGTTTTTAGCCTGATCTTTAAATCCATAAGTGATATAATGTGAATTAAATATCTCTAAGTACATATGCTGCTGTCCTCTTTCACTTGGGGCTTTGAAGGAACAAAAGTCTTTAGTTGAGAGCATTCCAACAAGTATATACATATATATGCACACGCACACACACACACACACATATATGTCCACATGCATCTATCTATTGATCTATCACCTTCTATATATACATCCATGTATTTAACTCACGCTAGTCAACACCGCCAGGAGCACATCTGTATTTAAGTTGTGTTTACTGGTGTCTCTTGCAATAAGAGAGACCATACAGGACAGGGACCATTGAAGAAGTATTGGAAGGAGTTCTTATTATAAGGTTAGACCCTGTTAGGATTTTAAATGTCTAGTGATGCTTCAGATTGTGTGCTCCATGAAAGTGGAGCAGTTCTGTCATTCAGTCTCCTTCTAAGTTCTCTGAGTATGCAAGAGGAACAGAGTGAGGCCAAAATGCTATTTGGTGAGGGAAGAGCAGTCACTGATGTTAGCTGGGAGAGTGCCATGTTTGATCATTTTTTGTGGTTTGCTTTATCTGTGTTTGTTTTATCTGTGCTTCTATATAATTATGAAATGGTCTTGACTTTGTCTTGCTCCATTGTGGTCACAGAGAAGACTTTTCAAACCCTGGTATTCTGTGAAATGGTCTACATTTGGTAGGAAAGGCCATGGCCTAGCTCTGGGTGCCAGGTGAACGCCCCAATGACAGTTGTCAGGGCTCCTTTTTCCTTTCACCCTCTCTCAACATGTGTACATGTACATGCAGCCATATTTAGGATCTTCTATTGCATTATTTTAATGTTTTATTTATACTTGTGTTTATTGGCACTTGACTATATTGGCACCATGTATGCCTATGGTTGACCCTTGCACAACTCAACTTTAAAGTGTGATGTTCAATCTATAAGTGGTTTTTTGTGGCATGGTACTATAAATGTACTTCTCTTCCTTATGATTTTCTTAATAATGTTTTCTTTTTCCTAGCTTATTTTATTATAAGAATACATTAAATAATACACATAGCATAAAAATATGTGTTCTTTAACTGTTTATACTATCAATAAGGCTTCCAGTCAACAGTAGGCTCTTAGTAGTTAAATTTGGGGGAATCAAGTTACACGCAGATTTTCAATTGCATGGGGGGAGTCTCTAACTCCCACATTGTTCAAAGGTCAAATATATGTTAAATATTGATAAGAAGTTTTAAAAGAAGAGAAATTAGTGTAATATATATAGAAAATGTATTAGTATGGATTGTTAGATGATATCTTTGTTTCTCCACAAACAAGGGTATCCCGGTTGTCTGGGCATAGAATGGTGGGAGGTATGAGTTTTCACAAGTCATATGGTGATATATAGACATGGCACATTCAAGACCTGGGCTTTAACATTTTATATGTTGAGGAGTGATTTACTTGCACATACATCACTTATTACACTGTACTATTGTCTGGGATATGAATTTTACTGCTTTGGTAGCTTTTGACTTAATTTATAAAATTTTTAATTTTATATTTGGATAAGACTGTAACAGGAGGTACTTAAACTTTTATGGTACACATATGTAAAAAGTTTTACATATAAGACTTTGCATATATATAAAAATGTACCTATATATAATAGTTTTATGGTGTTATATAAATTGTTTTAAAATGATAAGAATTAATTAACCTTGTGACTGTGGGAAGTTTTCCTCTTAAATGTGGTGAAATCAGGTTTGATTAGAGCACTAGTTGACTTGCTTTCAGCTCCATACAACTGTGCCATCTGTTTTATATATTCTTTGGCTGTTGTTTTTGTTGTTGTTGTTGTTTTATTTTGCCTTGTTTTGTTTTGTTTTGATTTGTTTTAAATTCTGGTCCTCTTTTCATCTCCATTTCTTGAAATCGTACACCACCTACAAGGTCTATCCCTACTGAAACTTATGTTTTTTTAAATTTTTTGTCAGTTTACTGGAATTTTAACCCTTTCTTTTCTGTGCTCTTATGATACCTCTCTATCAAAAGTAAAGCATAGTCCATATTTCCACTTGGCTCAACTTATGTGGGTACCAGTTTGCCAACTTGTAAGTTTCTTAAGGGTAAGGAACTCCATATTAATAACTACCTTTCCCATATTGTTTTATGTACAGTTTGGTGCATAGAATTCACTATATAAGCATTTTTTGAATAAAAATCAGATTATTAAATATTTGAAAATTACTAGAATTTAATGAAATGTTACAGATATCCAGTATTAATTTTGCAATGAAAAAGGTAAAAGTGATTAAACATCAAAAAATATGTGCACCTTATTCATCAAAATGGTAACAATTATTGTTATTATAGCAAATTATCATTGTATGTTGACTATATGTCAGGCATTTTGTGAGCACCCAATTTGTAGAAACCTGATTAATTTCTGTATCATCCTTATGAGGTAAGAACTATTGTTACCTTCATTTTACAAATGAGTGAAGGGAGGTTAAGTACCTCATTCAGAGTCACATACTTATTAAGTGGTAGAGAACCTAGTTTTGGCTCCACAGTCAATGGCATAATTAAAGAAATTAAATAAATTGTAAAAATACAGATTCTATTTAGACATAACTTTACTTTCAAACGTCAAAGATGTCATGCTCTGGAAATGATTTAAGGGCATATTGTAGATATTGTTAGCATATCTAGAAATAAATGACCAGAAAAATCTTTATAGAGAAGTGCATTTTTAGGATTATCCATTTTTTATAGTTTTTTTAATTAACACTTTTAATGTTTCCACATATTTCGTACTTTACTATTTTAGAAAAATAATTATGACATTCAATTAAAATGAATATGCAAAGATTTTCTATGAAGTAAATTTGAAAGCCCAAAGTGCTTAATGCTGCCACACAGTTAGAGGTCATTATTAGTCCCTATCATCTCATAAATGAGCTTCCTTTGATGGAATTTTATAACACTATTTCTAGTTAGGTAGAAATCCTGTCTACTCACAGTAAAAATCTAAAGCTGTATTATAATAATTTGCAGCAAATATACTGAAGCAGAAATTTTACAATGTTTTTTTCCCTTCATATCTAACATAGATGACTAACATTTAAAAGGCTGGAATTGTGCTAGACACTTTAATTACTAAATGACAAAAATGTTCCAAGAAAGCTGATAAGGACCTTATTCATGTTTGACCTATGACCCAATTTTGCTCATTTTTAAAAATAATTTGTTTCCACGTATGTTCAATAAATTACAGATGAGTCATATTCATCAAAATAAGCTTAATTGGCATGTTATAGGGAATCTGGCCAGAACATTTTTTAGATGCCCAAATCAAGAGCAAATGAAGCTTATAGAATGTCCTTCAACTGTACCAAATCATATTTCACTTATGATTAAAAAACAGAGATTAGTTGAGTTCCTGGGGACATATCAATAACTGGCTCTTGGATACACGAGGAATAGAAAACCAAAGGGGTTGATTTTGTTGTTTTTTTTTTTTCCACTATAGGTTTGTATCTAAATTTGGAATCATCATAAATATTAAGAACATTCCCCAATTTTTAAATAGCTATGCTTGAATAAAGATTTGGGTCAAGAAAAATGAAACCCAGTGAAATTACTTGCCAAATACTACATGATTAATGATTTGAAATATGAAATAGAACTCAAGCCTCCTGATTTTCTGTATAGTACTATTGCTACCACATTTTATATATTCATATATATCACATATGCTATCCAGTATATAGACAAAACATAACATTTAATTTTAGTAGTGTATTGTTTATTTTAGATGAGCTGTTTCAATTTAGTATAACAGAGTGAGTACTTTTTTACCTCACTTTTAGAGCTCACTAAAATTTTTAAAAAGCACAGAAATAAAACTAAATATAATAAAGATAATAAGTGAGTGCTATCATGGGATGACATATTTCAATAAAATTTTGGAAGTTAGAATGAGCATGAAAGAGTGCTAATGGAGAAAACACAACAGTGGACATTAGAGTCCAGAACATTTTAGAGAGACAATGGTAAAAAGGAGAAAAATACCTGCTATTAGAAGCATGGAAAATCATTATGAAATAAATGTAGTAAAGAAAGACATAAAAATTTTTAGTTGAAAATAAAGAAATTACATAAGGGATTAAGCTTTCCCTTATCCACAGCAGATGTATTCCAAGACCCTTAGTGGATGCCTGAAACTGCAATGGTATTACACCTTATATATATTATGTTTCTCCAATACATACATACCTATGATAAAGTTTAATTTATAAATTAGGCACAGTAAGAGATTAACAACAATAACTAATATTAAATAACAATATACTATAATGAAAGTAGCATGAATGTGGTTTTCCCTCTCAAAGTGTCTTACTCTTCTTTTTCTTGTGATGCTGTGAGTTAAAATGACTACATGATGAGATGAAACAGGCACTGTTATGTGGCTACTATTGACCTTCTGGACCATGATTGGGTAACTGAAACCATGGAAAGCAAAACCATGGAGAAGGAGAAACTACAGTGACTGAGATTCTTTATGTAGAAATATCGATCCCCCTATATCCCAGGTATTTAGCAGGCATCCTGAAGCAAATAATTATTTGTCATTTTATAAAAAAATAATGTGGGGGAGAGTTAAGACCTCTAGAGTGTTTTTTTAAATTTTTTAAATGTTTTATTTACTTTTGAGAGAGAGAGAGTGTGTGTGTGAGCAAGGGAGGGTCAAAGAGAGGGAGACATGGAATTGGAAAACAGGCTCCAGGCTATGAGCTGTCAGCACAGAGCCCGGTGCAGGGCCCGAATCCACAAACGATGAGATCGTGACCTGAGCTGAAGTTGGACGCTTAACCAACTGAGCCACCCAGGTGACCCTCTAGAGTGGTTTTTATGCCCACAGTAGTGCCGTCATCACTGGCACATGAGAGTTGACACAGTTAATGACAGTCATCTAGCCCTTTTATACTAAGTGAAGCCTACTGGTGAGATGCCTGGGAGCCCTTCCAGAAATGTTTGCCATTCAGAGGAAAGGTAAGAACACCTACGATTTTATGTAGTAGCAGACTGTGCTCACCCTCTCAATTTCAATTCTATATTGGGGAGCTGGCAATTCTTGCAGTTGGGTTTCTCATGAAGCCAAATCTGAGATAGAGCATCAAGAAGACACTGAGAACAAATTGAGGCTGAAGAGGGAGGAGGGAGGGGAAAGGGGGGTGATGGCCATGGAGAGGAACACTTGTAGGGAAGAGCACTGGGTGTTATGTGGAAACCAACTTGGTAATAAACTATTTTAAAAAAAGAAACTTATGAGGAAGATCAACATCTGTTGAGTGGAGAAAGGTAGTGGGATTGGATAAAGGGGGAAATGAGACTGTGATACAGTTATGGCATGGACACCGCCGATCCTGTAGGGAACTTTGAAGCAGGGATAGTCCTTAAAACCTTTTGAACCAAAGATTCTGAGTCTTTCTGTTCCATTGTTGATTAGATACTGGATGTGGGCTGCTTCGGGAAAAGCACATGCCCTTTGGCTGAGTAGAACACCCATCTGAGGTAATTAAAACAATAGATTGAGCTGAGATTGAGCTGAGTGGTCAGCTCTGACAACCGTCTCAGAAACCCGTCAAATGTTTCAATCCTGAAGGGGAAATCTGAGTGGCATTCCATGGCATATTCCATACCACATATGTATAAGGAAAGTGCCATTGTGAAAAGACAAAAATTTAAATAAAATGTAAGCTACTACCCTGAGAGAAAAAAGAAACAATTTTATAGAAGAGAACAAATGAATAAACTCTACCATAGTCCAAGAGATGCAACAGACCATTCATTATATCAAAAAAGCTAGAATTGGGTAATTGTCAAAGCTACATTAGAACAAGAAAGAATTATTATAGACTAAAAAGTAATATGAAAATCAATATAAAAATTCAATTAAAAGTTATGGAACATAAGTTAAGCAAATCTCTAGCAATACAGAGCAAAACACAAGAGGCCAAAAATAGGTGAACAGATGAATCATCACTATAGCAATCAACTAAAAAGAGTACAGAGAGAACAGAGAAAATGGAAGAAAATATCAAGAAAGTAATAGAAGATTTTTTTCAGAGCAAGGACACACTCTCTGCACTGAAGGAACTCTTGATGCTCAAGGAGTAGAACATTGGACTCATAGAGACATAAAATCCTGTTACAACCAAATATTTAATAGTTATCAATAATGTAGACTGTTTATTGGATTTTAGATTATACAGCAAATTTAGGACTAAGCGCAGCAAGTTTAATTGAAATTTTAGAATGGAAAATGAATATCAAGAACCACAGTAATGGGAGATTAGAGTATAGCTGACTGAGGAGGGACCTGTGTCTACTATCCGATGCTAAGTAAGCCTGTTAGTGTTTCACAGATGCTGGCAGAAGACCCAAATCTTCCGGGTCAGAGACAAGGATTTATTTCTCAGAGTACAGCAAGCAGTGTGATCATCATATTTGAGTCAGTACTTTTTCCTCCATAGAGCCATGGAGGATGGATCTAGCCGGATGCTGTGTACACAGGGGATTTGCATCACAGGTGGTAGACACTAGACCTGGTGAATCTACATCTTTCACAGCAGGCATTAGGCAAGACTTCTCTTTGTCCCAGAGAGAGACATTACCTCATCTTTCAAGGTTGCTCACTGTGAGTACAACCCTGGTAAAGAACAGTCAGGGCCTTATCTTCTTGGCATCACATCTCATGAAGTATAGCATGAGAAATTCAGGGAATACACTCTCAACAAGAATTCAAGATACTACTTGAATTTAAAGAAACAGAAAATAGAAGCATAAGACTATCAGCTAAGTTCCAAAGGTAATCAATAGACTAACTAGAAATGATAATATAACTCAAAGAGTGTGAGGAAGACATCAAATGTAATATATACCAGTATTTCATGATTGCAAATAAATATGGTCTAATAATGTTAACACATCTGGGAAAAATAATTAAAGCATATTATTTAGAGAAATGGAGACAACCATAAAAAGAACTAAAAATGCATGTATTTAAAAGAGATTGATTTTAAAGTCAGGTTGAAGACGTAGGAGAGAAGATGGTTTTTATCCTGTTTTATGTAGGTCCTTACCTATGTATTTGTGTGAGTGTATATGTGTGTAGGAGGGTATGCCTTCTTAATGGTTAGACTTGATATATTTTTAAGTAATTATAGAAAATAATGCTAAAAATATCATCTGCAATTACAAGAGACAACTAAACTTGTCATTTGTCAGAGTCAGAATATTCAAGGTGTTACAATTAACAGAATAAAAGAGTAGTTTGGGAGAAAGGCAGGCTTTATTATATTCTGTTAGCTGAGACTCTCTACTTCCTTTCAAGTTAGGAGACAATTAAAAACAATTATTTTAGTGTTTCTTGAGTGTTTATGTGCTAGACAGTGTTTTTGGTGATAGAAACACAGGGTGAATCTTCCTCTGATGGAATTCCCATGTTAATAAGGGAAGAAAGACACATAAGCTAAGAATTATAATACATTATGTTAATTTCAAAATATGATTTTCAGGTTTGATATTTTTTGAGGATTATCCATTTGTATTATCATTTAAACATCATTTTATAATCTAAGTTAAATATGAAGGCTCAAATCACTTTTTCTTCTTTCTACAAGAAGGAAGTATAAAATGTTCTATTACTAAATTTGGCTTCCAAAGTTTGTTATTGGGAAATAGGGTAGACTACTGCTGAGGAAAAAATAAAAATCTACTCATTTACATTTTAGTTTTTGTAACCTTAATTGTCTTTTTTCACTCTGGATAAATAGAAAGATTAATTCTCAGAGATTCCTAGAGCCCTTCTGGGCTCAAAATTAGATCAAGTTAGGAGTTCTTTCCTTTATTACACCACCTCTTCCCTGCCGACATAAAGCCTCTGGTCTCAGTCACTTGTCTGTAGAATGTGCTGATTGTCTTCCCAATGCAGTTGAGAATCCCTTATGTTTATCATTCAGCAAATTAAGAAAATATCTGGGATTTAAAATGCTCATCTGCATAAAAATATGTATGAATACTATTAAGCAAATATTGCCATATTTAATGAGTATTTCAATAATTGGAAACAAGGGATCTTGTTAAGGAGCAACAATTTTAGGAAATTATATTACAACATGATCAGGGTATTATCTATTAGATTACATATTTAAATGTGGTAAAAGTATTTCTATGTAACTGTTGTGCATAAGAAATTTCCTGTTATTAATGGAGAAGCTAGTGAGGTAGTTTGGGGTCACACACATTTTCACTGACTAATCCTTTAAATCAAAACAATATCCCCTTATATGGCTACACTAAACTTCTCCAGAAGCATCTGAAATTTATAAAACTACTCTAGTAATAATTGTGGAACATGAAAATATTAAGTAAATGTAAAGTTTAAAAAAGGCAGGATATAAATTGTCTTTATATTCTTACTGGGACCATGTAAATAACATATTTAGGCATATAAACAAATACTTATGGACTCTAAGGAGTACATAAAATAAAAGGTTGTCTTGCATAGAGTTATCATTGGTGATTTTTTATTAGATCTCCTAAACTTTCTGTAATGTTACTATATTGCCTTTCTTAATCAAATTTAAGTATTTGTGATAGAACTCGATATATTGTGATTTTATTTGAAGGAAAGTCAATTTCTCTCTCTCCTCCCTGTCTCTCCATCTCTGTCCTTTCTGTGTCTCTGTCTCTCATTCTATAGTCAATCAAGTGATATGCAGTGTATACATTAGAAGCTATACTTCTAATTCTATGGAGAAGAATGCATGTGATAGGAATTTTTAGTTTCTTAGACAGTCCTACATTTGTGTGGTTAAAAAGTACGATAAACTCCAGATAATTTGTCTTAGCCAGATATGTTCCCCAATGGTCCACTCTTCTATTTTCACCCCGTGTACTCCCCTACCATCTCGAATCATAGGTGATTGATGTGGCCAGTAGGACACAGTGAATGTGACATGTATAACTTCTGAGGCAAGATCATAAAAGGCATTACAGCTTCTTGTCTTGGTCTCTTGGATCATGTGTTCTGTGGAAAGCCAGTAATCATACTGTAATGTCACGTAAGCAACCACTAGATAGAAGAGCCCCACTAGATAGGAACTGAGGCTCCTGGCCAACAGTTTTCATCAACCAGCTGGCCCTGCGAGAGCGCCACCTAGGAGGCAAACCCTACAGTTTCACTCAAGCTTCAGAAGACTGTAGCCCTAATCAGTCTTTGACTGCAACCACATGAAAGACAGAGAAGCAAAAGCTTCCTGCTTAATTGCTGGCCCACGGAAAATGTGAAAGATTAAACAGTGATTATTGTTGTAGTAAGTCCACTACATTTTAGGATAATTTGTTTTAGAGCAAAAGATAACTAAAACATAATCCATGATCTTTGTATTATTTAGAATATGAAGGGCTCCAGAAATGAGCTCCCATGAAGGTAACCAATAAACATCTTCTGAAATGGAAGAGGCATTGTTAGACACAGTTTGTCTGAGCTGGCCTTGGGATGCCATGATAATGCTCACTGACTACCTAATATTCTCCCATTATTCATTCTGGAATTACAGGAAGTAAAGTTCTAATGTATCAATATAACAAAAAGGTAGCACACAAAGAGGTAGGCATTTTCTGACTGGCTCTAAATGCTTCATAATTCAATAAATCTAATACTTTAGCACAGCCTTTGTGCTTACCCAAACTTTAAAATTGTTTTCTACATAGGATATGAGAAAATGTATTTCTATTCATCATTTAGAAACATGGTGCTTCAGAGCTACAAAGCAGTGCATAGATGAACATTAAGTACCATTTAGATCATTCAGAAATAAAATGTCTTTGTTTGAATAAGAGATTCTTTGGGGGAAAGAAAGGATGAGTTAACAATGCCAGCCAAAGATAATTTTCTAGCCCTAATATTAAAACTAATAATTATGACAAAAATAAATGATAAAACTAAAGTCTAATAGCTCATGAAATTATGATATCTTAAAGTTATTTATATTGATGTAATCTAGCTACCTAAAAATTATAATACAGGGGCATAGGTTCAAAAGGCATATTTCAAACCCTGAGTTTGTTAATCTCAGTGTGGTGAATTCACTGAAGTGAAAAGTTAACAGAAAATATACCCTTAGACTTAAAGTAAAAAAGACGCATTTTTGTTTATGCCAAATGGAGAATATAAAAGGTAGCAAAAAGCTACCTGAACTCCTTTTGTTGACATTCTGTGAGTGATGTAAGGAAGGACCTGGGACCTTCTTACTATTTAAGGGCTGTTTGTCTGTTAACTTTTCAGGAGCAAACCCCAGAAATATATTTTCTACTTTGTCTCAGCTACATTCAGATTCATTGTTTTATTTCACACTTGTTTGCTAAGGTATGCTCTGCAGCATTCATCAGTATCTTTCCTATGCCAAAAACCAAAAGGGAAAACCCAAAAACTAAACAACAAGATGTTTTGGCATAGGAGTACATATTTGAAAACTATGCAAAAAATGATTGTAGCTTTGGGCAGCTCAACTTTCAACTTCAGAGATTTATATTGCTTATAACCGAACTTCAGTCTGCTACAGGGTCATTGACTGACATCTCCACTGTCTACATCATACATTTCTGATGCAGTAATTAGTCTTATAATAATATTTGAATTCCTTGGTCATAATGAATGTGCTGACTACTGTGTGGAAATTTAGCATTCATGCAGTTTAAACCAACATCCCTGCTTATGTTGAATTAGATCCACTTTCCCCATGGACTAGTCTGAAGAATAAGAGAAGGTGGGCATTGGGATTCTTGAGAAATGTTTGGTAAGTTTTGGTTTTCAACAGTTGCAAATCTTCAAATTTGAAGCCTTTGAGATGGCAAAACAGTTCTGCATTCCAAGTATCCTCAATAAGATGGAGTTTTGTTTTTCTCCTCTGTGTCTTATCTGGTCACTCAAGCAGCATTGCTTGCTTGCCTGTGTTTCAATGTGTTATGACTTCTCCATGAAAACTGGTCTTCCAGAGTCTGCCTGAACTCTTTCACTTTATAAGGGTCATACTGCAGATCTCAATTTGAGCCAGACCAATCAATGTCTTGAACAGACATCACATCACACACCCTGTTCTGCATCCCACCCTTCCACTCCTTGCCAGAGTGCTCCCAAACAATCCCATTTCCTCTTTTTCTTTTGGGATGACATTTCAAGCAAACTGATATCTGGTATACCTACCTGTCCCCTGTTCCATCAGATATTCTAAAATATATCTGAATCTGAGTTTGTGTTCTAGTAGAACACTTAAGGCTCATAAAACTGAAAAGCAACATCAATGGTAAAGGTTCTTGTTTTGTTTTTCTTCTTTTTCTTTTGCTAGCATGTGGTCAGTTTTTAGAAGCGTAGAAATTATTTCTATAACTTGTACTAGACACCATAGAGGGGGGTTAGAAATAGGACACACCACACTGTGAATCCTCTGTTCTTGATCTTGTTAAGTAAATAATGTCCAATAAAGTAAATAAGAGGAAAAGAGCCCATGTAATCACAGGCAACCTGTAACCTTGAAGGTGTATGTGGAATGGCATAAGAATGATAATAGGCTGCCATTCTCAACACCTCTGTAATATTGAGAATTAAGTTCTAGACTTTTGGAAGTAGAAGAACTTTGCCATCCAGTGAAATCTTCTCATGTAATAGATAATGTAAATAAGGGCAGAGAAGCCATTGTATCCTGTAAATCAGAATCAATTTTTTTCTTCTACAAGCTGTGTAATAGTTTTATTTTTAATTTTTATTCAAGTATAGTTAACATACAATGTTGTATTAGTTTCAAGTATGTATAATATAATGATTTAGTAACTCTATACATTTTTTCAGTGGTCATCTTTATCATTTTCCTGCCCACCTCCCCTCTGGAAACCACCATATTGCTTTCTGTTTTTAAGAGTCTTTTTTTGGTTTGTCCCTTTTTCCTATGTTTGTTTTCATGTATTTTGTTTCTTAACTCCCACATATTAGTGAAATCATATGGCATTTATCTTTCTCTGACTGACTGACTTATTTCACTTAGCATTATACCCTCCAGGTCCATCCATGTTGTTGCAAATAGCAAAATTCCATTTTTTGTGGCTGAGTAATATTCCATTATATATGTATATCACACCTTCTTTACCCATTCGTCTGTCTGTGGATACTTGAGTTGCTTCTATATCTTGTCTATTGGAAATAGTTTATGTTGATAATTTATGAGTGTTCTCCTTACATTCATTACCCTAGTTTTTGATAGCACTGTGCTTAGGTTTTAACTTTGTAATTATATGTATAGTAGGAGATGTATTAGTTAGTATGCAAGTTGAGCTGTTGTAACACAGAGATAAAAATATATAGAGAGATTTTCTTTTTCTTCACATAGGTTAGTGATGTAGAGCTGAGAATTTCTGCTTTACCAGGTTCTTTGGAGATACAATTTTGTTCAATCTATCATTCTTCCATTCTCTAAGTTTAAAATAGGGTCATGCCAAGTCCATATTCCAATTCTTATGAAAGAAGAAAAAGAAATAGTGGGGAAATGAGTAATTTCTTCTTATACACAGTGAGAAGTAGTACATGTTATTGTCTTATAATTCCATTGGTTAGAGGCAAAATACATAATCATAATCAGCTTCAAAAAAGGATAGGAAATTCAGTCTTATGTTCAGGAAACATAACTAGATTATGTTATCATGGAAGAAGGAAGACATGCCGTCAGGGGAAATAAGCTATCTCATAACATTTATATCAAAACAGATACTTTGGTTAAGACTCTAAGATTATAGATAACTTTGTTATCAATAATCCATGATTTGTGAAATATACATAATGCAGATAGCCAAAACTATTTGGAGACCTCCCTAAGTTCTTACTCATATTGATGGTATAAGAGTTTATATGTTAGTAATTAAAGAAAAATTTGTGAGGACTATTTCTTTTAAGACATCTGAGTTGTGAAATCCTAAGGAGGAGGTTATATATTTGCTGCTAAACCCTGACCTCAAGCCTTGTGAAATGCACTTCAGCTATTGGAGATCTTCACATTTCTATATTGTTTCATACTGGATGTCTACCTAAAATTTCTTTGCACACTGTAGGCTATCCAGGAAAAAAGATGTTTCCTATAGACTAAAGGTGAATTGCACCTGAAAAAAAAAAGACCAGGTGTTGCTGTTGTAGATTCTGTGCAACAGGGTTGCTTTGAAGGACTGAAAATTTTCGGGTAAGAGAATCCAGGTTAGGAGGGGCTGAGGAAGGAATAGGTCATCACTCAGAGCATAGCTGCCTTAATCTTAGTCACAAGGCTGGCAGAATTCCATGCCTCCAACACAAAGATCTCCAGAAAGTTCTGCTGATTAAGCAAACCTGAGTTTATTAAGCTAATTGAAGCAAAAGAGGAGACCATCTTGACAGAATCTTAATATTGTCCCTCCAAGGGAAAGTTGGAAAGGGTAATATGGAGTGTGGAGTGGGGATGAATGATATGAGGGAGCAGCTACCTGAGACTGGACAAATATAACAGATTTGGGTTGGAGAACAAAGCAAAAAGAGTATCATAAAGCAAATCTTGATGTGAAAACTGCATATCAGAATAGACGATGTATAAGCTATTACTTTGAAAAGTAATCTGTTTTAATTGGTTTATTTTTCTGGGAACAAGTACTGTTTGAAGCAAGCATCTAAATAATATTTGCTTTGTCTCGGTATTTTTTACATAGGGACTGAGAGTTTTTATCAGTTCTTAGAAATTGCATGTGAAAGACAGAAATGGGCTTAAACGCAAAGAACCTAGTGAATACTTGCAAGAGAAGGAGTACATTTCAAATATTTTACCAATTTCTGAAAGAAGGGATGGTGGATTACATGAAAGTATCCCTTAGAGATTTTCTAGGGAAGGAGAAGTCAGGCAAAAGTTGGGAGATCCCATGACTGTGACTTCATCTTCACTGCAGGCTTTATGATTACCCCAGACACACATTCAGGATACATAAATTTAACACTAAATAAATTTTAATAATTCTGACTATTAAGTAGAACTAGTCTTTATTAAATAGAATTTGTCTTTATAATTGTGAAACTTAAGCAGTATTTTGTAACCTAAAAGTGATCAGAAAAGTAGTGGAGTTGTTTTGTTTTCATCCAGAGTTAGAAGAACAAATTTGATAGGGTATTGAGAGATCAAACAAATGAACAAATAAGCCCTCCCCCTAAAAAAATAAAACTCACAAAATGTGTGAAGTGAGAAAGAACAAGTGCTTTGGATATCACCCAGTATATCTACTTGTTTAATATAGAAGAATCATAAATGGCTCTAATGGGATTGAGATTTTGTTTTTGTGTGCCTTCCTTACTAGATCCTGAACACTGAAGAGATTTATTGAATAGTTTTCACTTGGTTGTATAAGCTGTGTGTCAATTCTTTTTTTCTTTTCTCTTTCCTTGAGATACTGTCCATATTCTCTACAGCTCATGGAGCTTCTTTAAACTAGAGTAATCCAGTTTAGTGAATCCTTGGAAAATTTGTATTTACAACTCAATCTAAATATAATTTAGTGTTTTAATAATAAATAAAATAGAGTTTTTAATGTATTGTCCTCTACATTGCCAAATTACAGTCACCAAATACCTAGTGTGTGTGTGTGTGTGTGTGTGTGTGTGTGTGTGTGTGTATAAATCGATGAGATATATACTGGTTGACATATGAGTAATGTGTAGTGATTGATCTACTTCTTTAATAATGCTTTTCCCAGGCTAAATATTTGAGAACCATATTGAGAAGCCATTTGATACACCAGGCCAAATCTAGGCAATATCTGTCAACATAATATGTTCCAGATTGAAGAGAGTTTTCAGATAGAAAAGAAACTGGAATCCAGAAACAAAGATTATTTTACCCGTCAATGCCATTGTGCACAACCCTATGAGAACTCATTTGCTATGGTTTACGTTTCATATTTATGACATGAAGAATCATTATTTCTTACCAGTTAATGCTGGAGTCCAGCTGCAGCAGGTCCAGGGCTCCCTGAAGGATGGACGGTGTCAGTGAAAGGGAGCAAGAGAGCCTTGGCTTCTTTCTGCTCACCAGGCAGGCATCTCTGCATTGACCTGATAGTCAGCTGTATTTACTGAAAAAAACGTATGGGGCACAAAACAGAAGTGACAATTGCCTTAAACAATGATTTCTGATGACAAGTTCTTTGGTATGTAAAATTTTCCCAGAACATAGATTGGTAGAAGACTCATGCATAACCTTTATCAATAGTGATTGCAGTAGGTGACTAGATGCTTATCACATGGGGGAAGGAAGGGATCTTTAGAGCATTCAACTACCAGGCAATGTTTTTAGCATAGCAAAAGCAAGAGTTAGTTCTTCTGTGAACAGGGGTCAATAGCCTGTTTTCTTGAGGGGAAAAAAACCAGGTTTTTTCAGGAAATGTAATATTTGCTCCTATAAACACAAAAGAAGAAACTCTTATAACAAGTTTTTTCATAAGGTACAATTCACATATTTTTAGCATAAGAAGGCAAGTCATTCCTGATATCAGCCAGTCAGGTGCCTTGGGGGTTGGTGCTCAAGGAGAAATTGAGTGGGGGTTGAGTGGGTGTAGATGCCAGTGGGAGGCCTTGCAAACCTGCCTTACTTCAGAAATGGCTTCCAGCAAGTTAAAAAATTGAACCCTGTAGAAAAAGATGACTTTCTTAATGCTGTGGTTATTGTTTATTTGTTTGTTTTCCCAGGAGAAAGAGCTGGGGTTTGGGGCTTCTTTTTTTCTCCCATTTTGATAATTTTTTCCTCAGAACTGGTCTTCCTATTTTTTGTTATGCATCTCTTAGCATTATGGAAAACAGGGAGAGCATGGTAAGGAAAGATTGGCTAGAGACACTAATCAAATATTTGTCCTTGACTTCTAATGTATTTTTATTATAACTAAAGCCCTGCTTTTTTGACTTTCCATGATTAAATCATTCATTGAACTGGGAGATAATTTTTAATCCTTGGGTGTTTTTCTTTCCCTAGACATTAAGTATGAGATTGTACCTTTAGATCGGACTAAATGGTAAAAATTATTTGTAATACCAAGAGGGACCCTTAGGAAGGAACAAATAATATCTCCTTATATTATCCAAATTTAAGATTTTAGTAATGTTCTCTGGAGATGGGCAGAATAGAGAATATAAGAATAAAGAATATAAGTAATGCTACTAGGTAAAAGACAGGTTGAAATCCGTTTAGCCACTTATTATTTATGTGAATTTAAACTTCTGTGTTCTCCATCTGTAAATATGCGATAATGAGGCTTACCTCATGGTCTTGTGAAAATTAAATGAGAGAATGAATGTTAAGGAGCGTTGTTCACTCTGAGCTCATGGGAGGTACACAGCAAATGATCCTTCCCTTTCTTCCTTTCCTTACCAGAATAATTGATTTTCCTTTCAGTTGACTAATCTGTCTAATTGAAAGAGTTTAATTATAGGATTTATAATTTTACATACTCCTGATTATTTATTTTACCTCTCTTTTCCCCCTAGTAATTTGTCTCTCAAAATAGTTTATAATTCCTTGTTAAACTTTGGCATAATTAAGAAGTATAAATTACTTCAGGTGCTTTTGTAAAGTATGGTGTGTGTAAGTATGGTATGCTCACGCTTTAGATTAGTTCCTATATTCAGGCCAGAGGTAGGTAACCTTGCTGCAGAGGAGACGAGAGGAAAGATTGCTTCCAGAAAGAAATACTACTACTTGTATCCTTTGACTTTATGTGTGATTATTCATCATGATGGCAAATAGGGATGCTATCTTTCAGTCAGCTTCTATGTGCAATGCATCTGGTAATATAAAATATGAAAAAGAGTTAAATTACATATGGATGCACAAACAAAAACACAAAGAAAATGATATCATATTACACCTTCCTTTTTCAAATTAGAGAAATTTAATTATAAGGCCATACTTGTTTTCCTGCTTCAAGGCTTATATAAGTTCTTTTTCCTTACAGGCTAGTTTGAGAAATGGCTGATCATTCTCTTTTCATATGGCCAAGTGAGAAGGGTCTTAATGGGTCCTGGGGGGCAGCAGATGAGAACATTATGGCCTAGCCTGGACTGGCCTGAGACTCTCCTTCCTTCCCAAGTAGATCTGGCCTTTTGAGATAAGATTCTCTGGCCTTAATATCTGTAGAAATGATATTCTTAGACTGAGCAGCCCCAGAGATGGTTGTTCACTTTGTGATGTGGCCGGCTAAACCTGCTTGTATAAATTAAAAACAAAAACAAAAACATATTTTAAAGGCATTATTTCATGTAGTTATATAATGGTTGTATGTCTATATGCATATTATAAATATGATTTGTATCAGACATGCTTTTCCCTATTTTTTCCACGAAGTACAATTGAAACCACTGGACATTATCTATAAAACAACACAAAACGACTTTGAAACATGGGGAAAAGAAAGTAGCCTGGCTAAGGACATCAGATGGAACAAAATGGTGATGCTCTCGCTGGTTTTTTTTCATATATTTAAGACTTGGACTTGGAGGTGCCTGGGTGGCTCACTCATTTAAGATTCTGACTCTTGATTTCATCTCAGATCATGATCTCAAGGTTATGAGATAGAGCCCTGCATTGGGCTCTGTGTTGATGGTGTGGGATTCTGCCTTGGGATTCTCTCTCTTCCCCCTCTCTGCCCCTCCTCCACTCATTCTTTTTCTCAAAATAAATAAATAAAACTTTAAAAAAGACCTAGACTTGAAGAATTTGGCAACACAGAGTGCCAAGGGCACAGACAAACAAAAAAGAAAACAAAAACAAAAACAATAAAACCAGAAAAGCCTCATCTCTGGAACCAAAGGACCAGAATAAAGGCAGCCTACTATGTCTTAAACAGCAACTTCTCTACTCTTGCCAAATACCACAGAAAACCATGCCCTTCTCCCCCTGGTCCCCTGGAGAAGGTTGAGTTGGGGGCTGAAGCTTCCACCTTTGCTACATAGCAATGAAACACCTAAAGCCTTCTGCAAAGGTAGTAGCAGAAAGACTAACTGGAGAGGCTCAACTTGCATTCCTACTAGGAGGTAATGACCCTCCCATCTCCCTCAGTGTCAGTGGATATCAATTGGGAAATCTGAACTTCCAACCCACTCAACAAAAAGAGAGGGTGTCCCTTGGGGATCAACACAGGCAAATGAAGACCCTATATCATATACACACTTGGCAGTAGCAAGACAGTGCTCCATAGCCCCCTTTGCTTTATCCTGCCAGGGTAATGTCAGAAGAATCTAGCTGAAAGTGAAGTTTAAATAAGAACCAGACTATAATGGCCAGAGTATCAAAAAGCCCATGTTTCAATTGAAATCATTCATAACAAGAACCAGGAAGATCACAAATTGAATGGAAATGAATAATCAATAGATTCTAACACTGAGATGGTAGAGATGTTAGAATTATCTAAGATTTTAAGACAGTAATGATAAAAAGTGCTTCAACGAGCAAATATGAGAGTATTTAAATAAATAAAGTAGAAAGCCCCAGAAAATTAAGAGAATGTGCAAAGAATAACCAAATTAAAATTTTAGAGTGAAAACATATTAATAAAAATAAAAATTCACTGGACAGGCTCAAATCAAAATGGAGAGAACAGAGGGGAAAAAAATCAGTTAGCTTGAAGATAGGACAATAAAAAATTCCCAACATAAACAACACAGAAAAAAATGATTGAAGATAAATAAACAGAGCACCAAGGAACTGTGGAAGTATGACAAAAGACTTAAATTTTATTTCATGACATCTTAAGGAGAGAGAAAGAAGGTGGAAGGTAAAAAGTATTCAGAGAAATAATGACTGAAACATCCTAAATTTGACCCAATTTCTAAATATATGAAATTAAGAAGTTGAATGAAACGCAAATAGAAAGAACCCAAAGAACCAAGATACATCATAGTGGTACTTCTGAAAAATAAAGACAAAACAAAAGGTTTTAAAAGCAGTGAAAGAAAAATGACACCTTACATATGGATGAAAACCAATTAGAATATCAACTGATTTCTCATCAAGAATGATAGAACTCAGAAGGAAAGACAAACAGCATTTATCTAAAATGCAAAGAAAAAAGCCTATCCACTTGGAATTCTATATTCATTGAAATATTATTTGGCATTAAAGAAGAAATAAAGATTCTCAGATGAAAGAAAGCCAAAAGAATTTGTTGTCAGCAGAACTACTCTGAAAGATTGGCTAAGGATGTCATTTAGACAGAAAAGAAATGATAAAAGAAGAAACCTTGGAACATCAGAAAGGAAAAAAAAAGCATAAGCAAAAATACGGGTAAATTCAATAGACTTTCCTTCTCTTAATTTTCTAAATTATGTTTGATGATTGGATAAGGAATTATAATAATATCTGGTGTAGTTCTAAATGCATGTAGAGGAATTTTTTAAGGCAATTATATCGTAAACAGGAAGGTAAATGGACATAAAGGGAGATACCACATCACTTGAATTGGTAAATGGCAAGAATAAATGAATTATGTAAATATATAATGGATTACCTAGAACAATTACTAAAAAAGCTATCCAAAGAGATTCAATAAAAAACACTCTGTCAAAATGGAATTCTTGAAAATGATTAAGGTTAAAAAACTGGAGTAACCCACAGGAAGGTTAAAAAAACAGAACAAACATAACAAAAATAAAGTGTCAGACTCTACCCCTACTCAATAATTAGTAATTATATTACATGTAAATGCTTTGAATATACCAATTTAAAAAAACTGAATTAAAAACATGACAGGGGTCCCTGGGTTGTTCAGTGGGTTAAGAGCTCCCAACTCTTGATTTCAGTTCAGGTCATGATCTCATACTTTGTGAGACTGAGCTTCCTTGCATTGGGCATTGAGTGCAGAGCATGCCTGAGAGTTTCTCTCTCCCTCTCTTTTTGCCCCTCCCTTACTTCTTGCTTGTGCAACCTCTCTCTCTCTCTCTCTCTCTCTCTCTCTCTCTCTCCCTAAATAAACTTTAAAAACATGCCAGAACTATATGCTGTCTACAAAAATTACTTCAGTATATAATAGTCAAAAGTAAAAAAAGAAAAGAACATACCATGCAAACATTAATGGAAAAAAATCAGAAGTGGCTATATAAATATCAGGTAAAGTAGCAAAGATAATTGGCAGTCAGAGAGAGACATTGCAAATTGATAAAAGGGTCAATTCATTGAGAAGACATAGCAATCCTTATGTAGATTTACCAAGCAGGAAACATTAAAATATTTGTTGCTAATTTTGATAAAACAAAAAGAAGAAATAAACAAATGTACAATTACAGTTTTGTGAATAAAACGGATAGAAATGATAAAATTGAAGAAATAAACAGACAAATGCACAATTTTACTGATGACTCCAATACTTTTTTCTCAATAGTTAAGGGAACAAACAGAAACCCAGCAAGAATATATAAAAACTGAACAACATAGTCAAATGAAAGAATCTAATCCCATTTATAGGACTTAACCTAACAAAAGCCCAACATGTACTTTTTCAAGTGCCTACATAATATACACCAAAATATAAATCTTGCCTCGGTTATTGCAAACAAATTGTAAGTTGAGAATATTGTAAGTCAAAAATGCATTTCATGTACTTAACCTACCAAACATTGGAGCTTAAGTAGCTTACTTTAAATGTGCTTATAATATACACATTAACCTATAGTGGAGCAAAATCATCTAACACAAGCCTATTTTATGATAAAGTGTTGATTTTTCCATGTAATTCATTGAATACTGTACTCCAAGTGAAAAATGGAGTGGTGCTAAGTATATTAGCCATTTATCTTCCTAATCACATGACTAACCAGGAGCCAATGGCACTTTGCCAAGCATCACAAAAGAATATGCTATCTCTTTTCATAACCTGGGGGAAAAAATCAAAATTCAACATTTGGAGTACAGTTTCTAGTTTTGTACCATTGTAAAAATAGAAAAATCATAAATCAAACCACCATAAATCAGGGACAATCCATAGATAATACCCTGGCCATAAAAAAACCTCAACAAAATTTGAAGAATTGAAGGCATACAGAATATGTTCTCTGATCACAATGGAATGTAACTAGACATTAATAATAGAGTGATAACAGAAAACATTTGGAATCTAAGCAACATACTTTGATAGTTCATGGTTCAAAGAGAACATCTCAAGGGATACTAAAAAATAAACTAAATAAAAATGAAAATACAGCATCTCAAAATTTGTGGAACACCACTAAAGCAATGATGAAAGACAAAATTATTGCACTAAATTCATACACTAAAAAGAGAAAAAGTCTCAAATAAATAATGATGGTTACCACTTTTAAAAACCTAGAGAAAAAAAAAAGCATAAATTAAATTCAAAACATCAGAAGGAAAGATAGAATAAAGAAAAATAAAGAAAGTGACAGAGGTAATCTACAAAACAAATAGTTGTTTCTTTATAAAGTTGAATAGAAAAGCCTAGCAAGACTGACAAAGACAAGACTCAATTTACCAATATCAGGAATAAAACAGTGATATCACTACAGAAGTAGCAGTTGTAACAGGATATTATGAACAACTCTACAAATAAAATTAACAACTTAGATGAAATGGACCAATTCCTTGAAACACAAACTACCACAACCTACCCATTATGGAAGAGATCATTTAAACAGTAATATAGATATTAAGGATCTTGCATTTATAATTTAAAAAATCCCAGTTCCATTGGGTGTAGATGATCTCAATGAATAATTTTAATGAATGTGCCCTGGTTCTTGGCACAGCTACCAAAATCCTTGTGTGTGTGTGTGTGTGTGTGTGTGTGTGTGTGTGTGTGTGTTTGGTTTGTTGTTGTTGCTGTTTTGAGAGACAGAGAAATACAGAGCATGGGTGGGGGAGCAGCAGAGAGAGAGAGGGAGACACAGAATCCCAAGCAGGCTCCAGGCTCCAAGCCGTCACCACAGAGCCCAACGCGGGGCTCGAACTCACAAACCATGAGATCATGACCTGAGCTGAAGTCCAGCGCTTAAATAACTGAGCCACCCAGGCACCCCTACTACTGAAATCCTTGTATGTCTAAGTGCAAGAGCACCAGAAGCATCTTCTGTTCTAATATTTCATCTCTGATCCTGGTTTCTGATATTAGTGCTCCTGAAATCTCTGTAATATTTTACCTGATATATACGTGTCTTTTGTTCTAATAAGGCAACTCTGGGTAGGCTCCAAGATGATTCCTAGATAAGCTTTGGTCACCAAAAAGATCAAGCCATGATTAGAAGCATAGAATTTCCAGCCCTTCCCCCATTCTATTGAGAAGGGAGAAGAGCTGAAAATGGAGTTAATAATCACTATGTCTGTGTGATGAAACCTCCATCAAATCCCCTAAATACGAGGTTCAGAGAGCTTCGGGGTTGATGAACACCCTGAGAGTAGGGTAAGTGGAGAGGGCATGGAAGCTCCATGTGCCTTTCCACCTACCTTGCCCTCTGCATCTCTTCCATCTTGTTGTTTATCTGTTTCTTTGTCATGTCTTTTTATAATAAGCCAGGAAAGGTACGTACACTCATCTCCTAGGTTCTGTGAACCACTCTAGCAAATAAATTGATCCCAAGGAGGGGATAATTGGAGCTTCCAATATCAGAAGCACAGATGACAACCTGCACGTGTGATCAGTGTCTCATGTTGAGAGGTGTGGGTAGTCCTGTAGCACTCAGTTTTTAACCTGTAGAATCTGACACTATTTCTGGATAGAGAATGTTAAAATGGAGTTAAATTGTAGGACACCCATATGGTGTCACAAAGAGTTAAGTGCTTGGTAGGGGAAAATTCCCACACATTTGGTGACCAAAATTGTCAGAACCGAAGTGCTTTGTGTGAAAGCAAAAAAAAAAATGTTCATGGGTGGAAAGATGATGGGTTTTTCCCTTTTTAATATGCACTTGTAAAAATTTGAGAGATGCTGTGCAGACTTGACCCAATTTCCCTCAATGGTTAAATCAACCAAGATTACAATAGAACATCCAGAATATTAGCATTGATCCAATCATGGTACAGAACTTTCTCCCTCATCACAAAGATCCCTCACATTGCCTTTTTATAACCGCACCTGCTTTCCTTCCACCCCCATCCTATCCTTAACCCTTGGCAACTACGGTCAGTTCTAGACTCTCTCATTTCAAGAATGTTCTATGAGTTGCACTAATATATAAGTTTATGTTACATAATAATTTACAGCAGTATATAATCTTTCGGAGTTGACATTGGTTGTTTCCAGTTTGGGGCCATTACAAACAAAGCTGCTAAAAACATCTGTAACTGAACTTAGGTTTTTATTGCTTGGGATAACTTACCAAGAATGCAATTGATGGATGGACTGGTAGCTGTACATGGAGTTGTTTGTTTTTCTTTTAACTTTCAACTGTTTTGGGGAGTGGTTGTATCAGTTTGCATTGCCACTAGCAATGTGTCAGGGTCTTGGTTTCTCTGCATCTCACTCACCATTTGGTGTTGTCACTATATTTTCAAAAATTTTATTCTTATGATAGGGAAGTCATGGTACATCAATGTGCTTTTAATTTGCATTTTGTGATGGCTGGTGTTGTTGACTACTTTTCTTATATTTGCCACCATTAGATGTTTTTCCATTAAATTAAATTCTTTAGGGGTTTTTTTGCCCATTTTCTAATTATACTTTTTGTTTATTATTGAGTTTTGAGGGTTTTTAAAATATATATTCTAAATACTATTTCTTTGTTAGATGTGTGGATTGACACTATTTTCTCCACTCTATAGCTTATCTTTTTATCCTCTTAATAGTGTCTTTCTCAGAGCAAAAGATTTTAATTTTAACGAATTCAATTAACGACTTTTTCTTCTTCTGGATTCTAATTTTTAAGGGAAATGAAGTAAATTGTACTATATTTACCTGACACTGTTCCTGATCTCCTGAGGGAAGCATCAGTCTTTCATTCCGTACAATATCGCTTGTGGGTTTTCTGTAGATACTCTTCATCAAGTTGAGGGCATTTTCCTATATATGTATTTTTTTGAGAATTTTTATTAGGAATGGGTACCAACTTTTGTCACATACTTTTTCTCATCTATAAATATAAGCATAAGTTTATATTTCTTCAAAATATTAATATGTTGGATTACATTAATTAATTTTCTAATATTGAACCAGTTTTGCACATCTGAAATAAACCCTACTTGGTAATGTATAATTCTTTTATGTATTGTTGAAGTCTATTTAGCACTATTTTGTTAAGAATTTTGGCACCAAGAGGCACCTGAGTGGCTCAGATGGTTAAGCATCCAACTCTTGATTTCCGCACAGGTCATGACAGCCATCAGAAATATTAGAACAGAAGATGCTTCTGGTGCTCTTGCACTTAGACATACAAGGATTTCAGTAGTAGGGGTGCCTGGGTGGCTCAGTTATTTAAGCGCTGGACTTCAGCTCAGGTCATGATCTCATGGTTTGTGAGTTCGAGCCCCGCGTTGGGCTCTGTGGTGACGGCTTGGAGCCTGGAGCCTGCTTGGGATTCTGTGTCTCCCTCTCTCTCTCTGCTGCTCCCCCACCCATGCTCTGTATTTCTCTGTCTCTCAAAACAGCAACAACAACAAACCAAACACACACACACACACACACACACACACACACACACACACACAAGGATTTTGGTAGCTGTGCCAAGAACCAGGGCACATTCATTAAAATTATTCATTGAGATCATCTACACCCAATGGAACTGGGATTTTTTAAATTATAAATGCAAGATCCTTAATATCTATATTACTGTTTAAATGATCTCTTCCATAATGGGTAGGTTGTGGTAGTTTGTGTTTCAAGGAATTGGTCCATTTCATCTAAGTTGTTAATTTTATTTGTAGAGTTGTTCATAATATCCTGTTACAACTGCTACTTCTGTAGTGATATCACTGTTTTATTCCTGATATTGGTAAATTGAGTCTTGTCTTTGTCAGTCTTGCTAGGCTTTTCTATTCAACTTTATAAAGAAACAACTATTTGTTTTGTAGATTACCTCTGTCACTTTCTTTATTTTTCTTTATTCTATCTTTCCTTCTGATGTTTTGAATTTAATTTATGCTTTTTTTTTTCTCTAGGTTTTTAAAAGTGGTAACCATCATTATTTATTTGAGACTTTTTCTCTTTTTAGTGTATGAATTTAGTGCAATAATTTTGTCTTTCATCATTGCTTTAGTGGTGTTCCACAAATTTTGAGATGCTGTATTTTCATTTTTATTTAGTTTATTTTTTAGTATCCCTTGAGATGTTCTCTTTGAACCATGAACTATCAAAGTATGTTGCTTAGATTCCAAATGTTTTCTGTTATCACTCTATTATTAATGTCTAGTTACATTCCATTGTGATCAGAGAACATATTCTGTATGCCTTCAATTCTTCAAATTTTGTTGAGGTTTTTTTATGGCCAGGGTATTATCTATGGATTGTCCCTGATTTATGGTGGTTTGATTTATGATTTTTCTATTTTTACAATGGTACAAAACTAGAAACTGTACTCCAAATGTTGAATTTTGATTTTTTCCCCCAGGTTATGAAAAGAGATAGCATATTCTTTTGTGATGCTTGGCAAAGTGCCATTGGCTCCTGGTTAGTCATGTGATTAGGAAGATAAATGGCTAATATACTTAGCACCACTCCATTTTTCACTTGGAGTACAGTATTCAATGAATTACATGGAAAAATCAACACTTTATCATAAAATAGGCTTGTGTTAGATGATTTTGCTCCACTATAGGTTAATGTGTATATTATAAGCACATTTAAAGTAAGCTACTTAAGCTCCAATGTTTGGTAGGTTAAGTACATGAAATGCATTTTTGACTTACAATATTCTCAACTTACAATTTGTTTGCAATAACCGAGGCAAGATTTATATTTTGGTGTATATTATGTAGGCACTTGAAAAAGTACATGTTGGGCTTTTGTTAGGTTAAGTCCTATAAATGGGATTAGATTCTTTCATTTGACTATGTTGTTCAGTTTTTATATATTCTTGCTGGGTTTCTGTTTGTTCCCTTAACTATTGAGAAAAAAGTATTGGAGTCATCAGTAAAATTGTGCATTTGTCTGTTTATTTCTTCAATTTTATCATTTCTATCCGTTTTATTCACAAAACTGTAATTGTACATTTGTTTATTTCTTCTTTTTGTTTTATCAAAATTAGCAACAAATATTTTAATGTTTCCTGCTTGGTAAATCTACATAAGGATTGCTATGTCTTCTCAATGAATTGACCCTTTTATCAATTTGCAATGTCTCTCTCTGACTGCCAATTATCTTTGCTACTTTACCTGATATTTATATAGCCACTTCTGATTTTTTTCCATTAATGTTTGCATGGTATGTTCTTTTCTTTTTTTACTTTTGACTATTATATACTGAAGTAATTTTTGTAGACAGCATATAGTTCTGGCATGTTTTTAAAGTTTATTTAGGGAGAGAGAGAGAGAGAGAGAGAGAGAGAGAGAGAGAGAGAGAGAGGTTGCACAAGCAAGAAGTAAGGGAGGGGCAAAAAGAGAGGGAGAGAGAAACTCTCAGGCATGCTCTGCACTCAATGCCCAATGCAAGGAAGCTCAGTCTCACAAAGTATGAGATCATGACCTGAACTGAAATCAAGAGTTGGGAGCTCTTAACCCACTGAACAACCCAGGGACCCCTGTCATGTTTTTAATTCAGTTTTTTTAAATTGGTATATTCAAAGCATTTACATGTAATATAATTACTAATTATTGAGTAGGGGTAGAGTCTGACACTTTATTTTTGTTATGTTTGTTCTGTTTTTTTAACCTTCCTGTGGGTTACTCCAGTTTTTTAACCTTAATCATTTTCAAGAATTCCATTTTGACAGAGTGTTTTTTATTGAATCTCTTTGGATAGCTTTTTTAGTAATTGTTCTAGGTAATCCATTATATATTTACATAATTCATTTATTCTTGCCATTTACCAATTCAAGTGATGTGGTATCTCCCTTTATGTCCATTTACCTTCCTGTTTACGATATAATTGCCTTAAAAAATTCCTCTACATGCATTTAGAACTACACCAGATATTATTATAATTCCTTATCCAATCATCAAACATAATTTAGAAAATTAAGAGAAGGAAAGTCTATTGAATTTACCCGTATTTTTGCTTATGCTTTTTTTTTCCTTTCTGATGTTCCAAGGTTTCTTCTTTTATCATTTCTTTTCTGTCTAAATGACATCCTTAGCCAATCTTTCAGAGTAGTTCTGCTGACAACAAATTCTTTTGGCTTTCTTTCATCTGAGAATCTTTATTTCTTCTTTAATGCCAAATAATATTTCAATGAATATAGAATTCCAAGTGGATAGGCTTTTTTCTTTGCATTTTAGATAAATGCTGTTTGTCTTTCCTTCTGAGTTCTATCATTCTTGATGAGAAATCAGTTGATATTCTAATTGGTTTTCATCCATATGTAAGGTGTCATTTTTCTTTCACTGCTTTTAAAACCTTTTGTTTTGTCTTTATTTTTCAGAAGTACCACTATGATGTATCTTGGTTCTTTGGGTTCTTTCTATTTGCGTTTCATTCAACTTCTTAATTTCATATATTTAGAAATTGGGTCAAATTTAGGATGTTTCAGTCATTATTTCTCTGAATACTTTTTACCTTCCACCTTCTTTCTCTCTCCTTAAGATGTCATGAAATAAAATTTAAGTCTTTTGTCATACTTCCACAGTTCCTTGGTGCTCTGTTTATTTATCTTCAATCATTTTTTTCTGTGTTGTTTATGTTGGGAATTTTTTATTGTCCTATCTTCAAGCTAACTGATTTTTTTCCCCTCTGTTCTCTCCATTTTGATTTGAGCCTGTCCAGTGAATTTTTATTTTTATTAATATGTTTTCACTCTAAAATTTTAATTTGGTTATTCTTTGCACATTCTCTTAATTTTCTGGGGCTTTCTACTTTATTTATTTAAATACTCTCATATTTGCTCGTTGAAGCACTTTTTATCATTACTGTCTTAAAATCTTAGATAATTCTAACATCTCTACCATCTCAGTGTTAGAATCTATTGATTATTCATTTCCATTCAATTTGTGATCTTCCTGGTTCTTGTTATGAATGATTTCAATTGAAACATGGGCTTTTTGATACTCTGGCCATTATAGTCTGGTTCTTATTTAAACTTCACTTTCAGCTAGATTCTTCTGACATTACCCTGGCAGGATAAAGCAAAGGGGGCTATGGAGCACTGTCTTGCTACTGCCAAGTGTGTATATGATATAGGGTCTTCATTTGCCTGTGTTGATCCCCAAGGGACACCCTCTCTTTTTGTTGAGTGGGTTGGAAGTTCAGATTTCCCAATTGATATCCACTGACACTGAGGGAGATGGGAGGGTCATTACCTCCTAGTAGGAATGCAAGTTGAGCCTCTCCAGTTAGTCTTTCTGCTACTACCTTTGCAGAAGGCTTTAGGTGTTTCATTGCTATGTAGCAAAGGTGGAAGCTTCAGCCCCCAACTCAACCTTCTCCAGGGGACCAGGGGGAGAAGGGCATGGTTTTCTGTGGTATTTGGCAAGAGTAGAGAAGTTGCTGTTTAAGACATAGTAGGCTGCCTTTATTCTGGTCCTTTGGTTCCAGAGATGAGGCTTTTCTGGTTTTATTGTTTTTGTTTTTGTTTTCTTTTTTGTTTGTCTGTGCCCTTGGCACTCTGTGTTGCCAAATTCTTCAAGTCTAGGTCTTTTTTAAAGTTTTATTTATTTATTTTGAGAAAAAGAATGAGTGGAGGAGGGGCAGAGAGGGGGAAGAGAGAGAATCCCAAGGCAGAATCCCACACCATCAACACAGAGCCCAATGCAGGGCTCTATCTCATAACCTTGAGATCATGATCTGAGATGAAATCAAGAGTCAGAATCTTAAATGAGTGAGCCACCCAGGCACCTCCAAGTCCAAGTCTTAAATATATGAAAAAAAACCAGCGAGAGCATCACCATTTTGTTCCATCTGATGTCCTTAGCCAGGCTACTTTCTTTTCCCCATGTTTCAAAGTCGTTTTGTGTTGTTTTATAGATAATGTCCAGTGGTTTCAATTGTACTTCGTGGAAAAAATAGGGAAAAGCATGTCTGATACAAATCATATTTATAATATGCATATAGACATACAACCATTATATAACTACATGAAATAATGCCTTTAAAATATGTTTTTGTTTTTGTTTTTAATTTATACAAGCAGGTTTAGCCGGCCACATCACAAAGTGAACAACCATCTCTGGGGCTGCTCAGTCTAAGAATATCATTTCTACAGATATTAAGGCCAGAGAATCTTATCTCAAAAGGCCAGATCTACTTGGGAAGGAAGGAGAGTCTCAGGCCAGTCCAGGCTAGGCCATAATGTTCTCATCTGCTGCCCCCCAGGACCCATTAAGACCCTTCTCACTTGGCCATATGAAAAGAGAATGATCAGCCATTTCTCAAACTAGCCTGTAAGGAAAAAGAACTTATATAAGCCTTGAAGCAGGAAAACAAGTATGGCCTTATAATTAAATTTCTCTAATTTGAAAAAGGAAGGTGTAATATGATATCATTTTCTTTGTGTTTTTGTTTGTGCATCCATATGTAATTTAACTCTTTTTCATATTTTATATTACCAGATGCATTGCACATAGAAGCTGACTGAAAGATAGCATCCCTATTTGCCATCATGATGAATAATCACACATAAAGTCAAAGGATACAAGTAGTAGTATTTCTTTCTGGAAGCAATCTTTCCTCTCGTCTCCTCTGCAGCAAGGTTACCTACCTCTGGCCTGAATATAGGAACTAATCTAAAGCGTGAGCATACCATACTTACACACACCATACTTTACAAAAGCACCTGAAGTAATTTATACTTCTTAATTATGCCAAAGTTTAACAAGGAATTATAAACTATTTTGAGAGACAAATTACTAGGGGGAAAAGAGAGGTAAAATAAATAATCAGGAGTATGTAAAATTATAAATCCTATAATTAAACTCTTTCAATTAGACAGATTAGTCAACTGAAAGGAAAATCAATTATTCTGGTAAGGAAAGGAAGAAAGGGAAGGATCATTTGCTGTGTACCTCCCATGAGCTCAGAGTGAACAACGCTCCTTAACATTCATTCTCTCATTTAATTTTCACAAGACCATGAGGTAAGCCTCATTATCGCATATTTACAGATGGAGAACACAGAAGTTTAAATTCACATAAATAATAAGTGGCTAAACGGATTTCAACCTGTCTTTTACCTAGTAGCATTACTTATATTCTTTATTCTTATATTCTCTATTCTGCCCATCTCCAGAGAACATTACTAAAATCTTAAATTTGGATAATATAAGGAGATATTATTTGTTCCTTCCTAAGGGTCCCTCTTGGTATTACAAATAATTTTTACCATTTAGTCCGATCTAAAGGTACAATCTCATACTTAATGTCTAGGGAAAGAAAAACACCCAAGGATTAAAAATTATCTCCCAGTTCAATGAATGATTTAATCATGGAAAGTCAAAAAAGCAGGGCTTTAGTTATAATAAAAATACATTAGAAGTCAAGGACAAATATTTGATTAGTGTCTCTAGCCAATCTTTCCTTACCATGCTCTCCCTGTTTTCCATAATGCTAAGAGATGCATAACAAAAAATAGGAAGACCAGTTCTGAGGAAAAAATTATCAAAATGGGAGAAAAAAAGAAGCCCCAAACCCCAGCTCTTTCTCCTGGGAAAACAAACAAATAAACAATAACCACAGCATTAAGAAAGTCATCTTTTTCTACAGGGTTCAATTTTTTAACTTGCTGGAAGCCATTTCTGAAGTAAGGCAGGTTTGCAAGGCCTCCCACTGGCATCTACACCCACTCAACCCCCACTCAATTTCTCCTTGAGCACCAACCCCCAAGGCACCTGACTGGCTGATATCAGGAATGACTTGCCTTCTTATGCTAAAAATATGTGAATTGTACCTTATGAAAAAACTTGTTATAAGAGTTTCTTCTTTTGTGTTTATAGGAGCAAATATTACATTTCCTGAAAAAACCTGGTTTTTTTCCCCTCAAGAAAACAGGCTATTGACCCCTGTTCACAGAAGAACTAACTCTTGCTTTTGCTATGCTAAAAACATTGCCTGGTAGTTGAATGCTCTAAAGATCCCTTCCTTCCCCCATGTGATAAGCATCTAGTCACCTACTGCAATCACTATTGATAAAGGTTATGCATGAGTCTTCTACCAATCTATGTTCTGGGAAAATTTTACATACCAAAGAACTTGTCATCAGAAATCATTGTTTAAGGCAATTGTCACTTCTGTTTTGTGCCCCATACGTTTTTTTCAGTAAATACAGCTGACTATCAGGTCAATGCAGAGATGCCTGCCTGGTGAGCAGAAAGAAGCCAAGGCTCTCTTGCTCCCTTTCACTGACACCGTCCATCCTTCAGGGAGCCCTGGACCTGCTGCAGCTGGACTCCAGCATTAACTGGTAAGAAATAATGATTCTTCATGTCATAAATATGAAACGTAAGCCATAGCAAATGAGTTCTCATAGGGTTGTGCACAATGGCATTGACGGGTAAAATAATCTTTGTTTCTGGATTCCAGTTTCTTTTCTATCTGAAAACTCTCTTCAATCTGGAACATATTATGTTGACAGATATTGCCTAGATTTGGCCTGGTGTATCAAATGGCTTCTCAATATGGTTCTCAAATATTTAGCCTGGGAAAAGCATTATTAAAGAAGTAGATCAATCACTACACATTACTCATATGTCAACCAGTATATATCTCATCGATTTATACACACACACACACACACACACACACACACACACTAGGTATTTGGTGACTGTAATTTGGCAATGTAGAGGACAATACATTAAAAACTCTATTTTATTTATTATTAAAACACTAAATTATATTTAGATTGAGTTGTAAATACAAATTTTCCAAGGATTCACTAAACTGGATTACTCTAGTTTAAAGAAGCTCCATGAGCTGTAGAGAATATGGACAGTATCTCAAGGAAAGAGAAAAGAAAAAAAGAATTGACACACAGCTTATACAACCAAGTGAAAACTATTCAATAAATCTCTTCAGTGTTCAGGATCTAGTAAGGAAGGCACACAAAAACAAAATCTCAATCCCATTAGAGCCATTTATGATTCTTCTATATTAAACAAGTAGATATACTGGGTGATATCCAAAGCACTTGTTCTTTCTCACTTCACACATTTTGTGAGTTTTATTTTTTTAGGGGGAGGGCTTATTTGTTCATTTGTTTGATCTCTCAATACCCTATCAAATTTGTTCTTCTAACTCTGGATGAAAACAAAACAACTCCACTACTTTTCTGATCACTTTTAGGTTACAAAATACTGCTTAAGTTTCACAATTATAAAGACAAATTCTATTTAATAAAGACTAGTTCTACTTAATAGTCAGAATTATTAAAATTTATTTAGTGTTAAATTTATGTATCCTGAATGTGTGTCTGGGGTAATCATAAAGCCTGCAGTGAAGATGAAGTCACAGTCATGGGATCTCCCAACTTTTGCCTGACTTCTCCTTCCCTAGAAAATCTCTAAGGGATACTTTCATGTAATCCACCATCCCTTCTTTCAGAAATTGGTAAAATATTTGAAATGTACTCCTTCTCTTGCAAGTATTCACTAGGTTCTTTGCGTTTAAGCCCATTTCTGTCTTTCACATGCAATTTCTAAGAACTGATAAAAACTCTCAGTCCCTATGTAAAAAATACCGAGACAAAGCAAATATTATTTAGATGCTTGCTTCAAACAGTACTTGTTCCCAGAAAAATAAACCAATTAAAACAGATTACTTTTCAAAGTAATAGCTTATACATCGTCTATTCTGATATGCAGTTTTCACATCAAGATTTGCTTTATGATACTCTTTTTGCTTTGTTCTCCAACCCAAATCTGTTATATTTGTCCAGTCTCAGGTAGCTGCTCCCTCATATCATTCATCCCCACTCCACACTCCATATTACCCTTTCCAACTTTCCCTTGGAGGGACAATATTAAGATTCTGTCAAGATGGTCTCCTCTTTTGCTTCAATTAGCTTAATAAACTCAGGTTTGCTTAATCAGCAGAACTTTCTGGAGATCTTTGTGTTGGAGGCATGGAATTCTGCCAGCCTTGTGACTAAGATTAAGGCAGCTATGCTCTGAGTGATGACCTATTCCTTCCTCAGCCCCTCCTAACCTGGATTCTCTTACCCGAAAATTTTCAGTCCTTCAAAGCAACCCTGTTGCACAGAATCTACAACAGCAACACCTGGTCTTTTTTTTTTCAGGTGCAATTCACCTTTAGTCTATAGGAAACATCTTTTTTCCTGGATAGCCTACAGTGTGCAAAGAAATTTTAGGTAGACATCCAGTATGAAACAATATAGAAATGTGAAGATCTCCAATAGCTGAAGTGCATTTCACAAGGCTTGAGGTCAGGGTTTAGCAGCAAATATATAACCTCCTCCTTAGGATTTCACAACTCAGATGTCTTAAAAGAAATAGTCCTCACAAATTTTTCTTTAATTACTAACATATAAACTCTTATACCATCAATATGAGTAAGAACTTAGGGAGGTCTCCAAATAGTTTTGGCTATCTGCATTATGTATATTTCACAAATCATGGATTATTGATAACAAAGTTATCTATAATCTTAGAGTCTTAACCAAAGTATCTGTTTTGATATAAATGTTATGAGATAGCTTATTTCCCCTGACGGCATGTCTTCCTTCTTCCATGATAACATAATCTAGTTATGTTTCCTGAACATAAGACTGAATTTCCTATCCTTTTTTGAAGCTGATTATGATTATGTATTTTGCCTCTAACCAATGGAATTATAAGACAATAACATGTACTACTTCTCACTGTGTATAAGAAGAAATTACTCATTTCCCCACTATTTCTTTTTCTTCTTTCATAAGAATTGGAATATGGACTTGGCATGACCCTATTTTAAACTTAGAGAATGGAAGAATGATAGATTGAACAAAATTGTATCTCCAAAGAACCTGGTAAAGCAGAAATTCTCAGCTCTACATCACTAACCTATGTGAAGAAAAAGAAAATCTCTCTATATATTTTTATCTCTGTGTTACAACAGCTCAACTTGCATACTAACTAATACATCTCCTACTATACATATAATTACAAAGTTAAAACCTAAGCACAGTGCTATCAAAAACTAGGGTAATGAATGTAAGGAGAACACTCATAAATTATCAACATAAACTATTTCCAATAGACAAGATATAGAAGCAACTCAAGTATCCACAGACAGACGAATGGGTAAAGAAGGTGTGATATACATATATAATGGAATATTACTCAGCCACAAAAAATGGAATTTTGCTATTTGCAACAACATGGATGGACCTGGAGGGTATAATGCTAAGTGAAATAAGTCAGTCAGTCAGAGAAAGATAAATGCCATATGATTTCACTAATATGTGGGAGTTAAGAAACAAAATACATGAAAACAAACATAGGAAAAAGGGACAAACCAAAAAAAGACTCTTAAAAACAGAAAGCAATATGGTGGTTTCCAGAGGGGAGGTGGGCAGGAAAATGATAAAGATGACCACTGAAAAAATGTATAGAGTTACTAAATCATTATATTATACATACTTGAAACTAATACAACATTGTATGTTAACTATACTTGAATAAAAATTAAAAATAAAACTATTACACAGCTTGTAGAAGAAAAAAATTGATTCTGATTTACAGGATACAATGGCTTCTCTGCCCTTATTTACATTATCTATTACATGAGAAGATTTCACTGGATGGCAAAGTTCTTCTACTTCCAAAAGTCTAGAACTTAATTCTCAATATTACAGAGGTGTTGAGAATGGCAGCCTATTATCATTCTTATGCCATTCCACATACACCTTCAAGGTTACAGGTTGCCTGTGATTACATGGGCTCTTTTCCTCTTATTTACTTTATTGGACATTATTTACTTAACAAGATCAAGAACAGAGGATTCACAGTGTGGTGTGTCCTATTTCTAACCCCCCTCTATGGTGTCTAGTACAAGTTATAGAAATAATTTCTACGCTTCTAAAAACTGACCACATGCTAGCAAAAGAAAAAGAAGAAAAACAAAACAAGAACCTTTACCATTGATGTTGCTTTTCAGTTTTATGAGCCTTAAGTGTTCTACTAGAACACAAACTCAGATTCAGATATATTTTAGAATATCTGATGGAACAGGGGACAGGTAGGTATACCAGATATCAGTTTGCTTGAAATGTCATCCCAAAAGAAAAAGAGGAAATGGGATTGTTTGGGAGCACTCTGGCAAGGAGTGGAAGGGTGGGATGCAGAACAGGGTGTGTGATGTGATGTCTGTTCAAGACATTGATTGGTCTGGCTCAAATTGAGATCTGCAGTATGACCCTTATAAAGTGAAAGAGTTCAGGCAGACTCTGGAAGACCAGTTTTCATGGAGAAGTCATAACACATTGAAACACAGGCAAGCAAGCAATGCTGCTTGAGTGACCAGATAAGACACAGAGGAGAAAAACAAAACTCCATCTTATTGAGGATACTTGGAATGCAGAACTGTTTTGCCATCTCAAAGGCTTCAAATTTGAAGATTTGCAACTGTTGAAAACCAAAACTTACCAAACATTTCTCAAGAATCCCAATGCCCACCTTCTCTTATTCTTCAGACTAGTCCATGGGGAAAGTGGATCTAATTCAACATAAGCAGGGATGTTGGTTTAAACTGCATGAATGCTAAATTTCCACACAGTAGTCAGCACATTCATTATGACCAAGGAATTCAAATATTATTATAAGACTAATTACTGCATCAGAAATGTATGATGTAGACAGTGGAGATGTCAGTCAATGACCCTGTAGCAGACTGAAGTTCGGTTATAAGCAATATAAATCTCTGAAGTTGAAAGTTGAGCTGCCCAAAGCTACAATCATTTTTTGCATAGTTTTCAAATATGTACTCCTATGCCAAAACATCTTGTTGTTTAGTTTTTGGGTTTTCCCTTTTGGTTTTTGGCATAGGAAAGATACTGATGAATGCTGCAGAGCATACCTTAGCAAACAAGTGTGAAATAAAACAATGAATCTGAATGTAGCTGAGACAAAGTAGAAAATATATTTCTGGGGTTTGCTCCTGAAAAGTTAACAGACAAACAGCCCTTAAATAGTAAGAAGGTCCCAGGTCCTTCCTTACATCACTCACAGAATGTCAACAAAAGGAGTTCAGGTAGCTTTTTGCTACCTTTTATATTCTCCATTTGGCATAAACAAAAATGCGTCTTTTTTACTTTAAGTCTAAGGGTATATTTTCTGTTAACTTTTCACTTCAGTGAATTCACCACACTGAGATTAACAAACTCAGGGTTTGAAATATGCCTTTTGAACCTATGCCCCTGTATTATAATTTTTAGGTAGCTAGATTACATCAATATAAATAACTTTAAGATATCATAATTTCATGAGCTATTAGACTTTAGTTTTATCATTTATTTTTGTCATAATTATTAGTTTTAATATTAGGGCTAGAAAATTATCTTTGGCTGGCATTGTTAACTCATCCTTTCTTTCCCCCAAAGAATCTCTTATTCAAACAAAGACATTTTATTTCTGAATGATCTAAATGGTACTTAATGTTCATCTATGCACTGCTTTGTAGCTCTGAAGCACCATGTTTCTAAATGATGAATAGAAATACATTTTCTCATATCCTATGTAGAAAACAATTTTAAAGTTTGGGTAAGCACAAAGGCTGTGCTAAAGTATTAGATTTATTGAATTATGAAGCATTTAGAGCCAGTCAGAAAATGCCTACCTCTTTGTGTGCTACCTTTTTGTTATATTGATACATTAGAACTTTACTTCCTGTAATTCCAGAATGAATAATGGGAGAATATTAGGTAGTCAGTGAGCATTATCATGGCATCCCAAGGCCAGCTCAGACAAACTGTGTCTAACAATGCCTCTTCCATTTCAGAAGATGTTTATTGGTTACCTTCATGGGAGCTCATTTCTGGAGCCCTTCATATTCTAAATAATACAAAGATCATGGATTATGTTTTAGTTATCTTTTGCTCTAAAACAAATTATCCTAAAATGTAGTGGACTTACTACAACAATAATCACTGTTTAATCTTTCACATTTTCCGTGGGCCAGCAATTAAGCAGGAAGCTTTTGCTTCTCTGTCTTTCATGTGGTTGCAGTCAAAGACTGATTAGGGCTACAGTCTTCTGAAGCTTGAGTGAAACTGTAGGGTTTGCCTCCTAGGTGGCGCTCTCGCAGGGCCAGCTGGTTGATGAAAACTGTTGGCCAGGAGCCTCAGTTCCTATCTAGTGGGGCTCTTCTATCTAGTGGTTGCTTACGTGACATTACAGTATGATTACTGGCTTTCCACAGAACACATGATCCAAGAGACCAAGACAAGAAGCTGTAATGCCTTTTATGATCTTGCCTCAGAAGTTATACATGTCACATTCACTGTGTCCTACTGGCCACATCAATCACCTATGATTCGAGATGGTAGGGGAGTACACGGGGTGAAAATAGAAGAGTGGACCATTGGGGAACATATCTGGCTAAGACAAATTATCTGGAGTTTATCGTACTTTTTAACCACACAAATGTAGGACTGTCTAAGAAACTAAAAATTCCTATCACATGCATTCTTCTCCATAGAATTAGAAGTATAGCTTCTAATGTATACACTGCATATCACTTGATTGACTATAGAATGAGAGACAGAGACACAGAAAGGACAGAGATGGAGAGACAGGGAGGAGAGAGAGAAATTGACTTTCCTTCAAATAAAATCACAATATATCGAGTTCTATCACAAATACTTAAATTTGATTAAGAAAGGCAATATAGTAACATTACAGAAAGTTTAGGAGATCTAATAAAAAATCACCAATGATAACTCTATGCAAGACAACCTTTTATTTTATGTACTCCTTAGAGTCCATAAGTATTTGTTTATATGCCTAAATATGTTATTTACATGGTCCCAGTAAGAATATAAAGACAATTTATATCCTGCCTTTTTTAAACTTTACATTTACTTAATATTTTCATGTTCCACAATTATTACTAGAGTAGTTTTATAAATTTCAGATGCTTCTGGAGAAGTTTAGTGTAGCCATATAAGGGGATATTGTTTTGATTTAAAGGATTAGTCAGTGAAAATGTGTGTGACCCCAAACTACCTCACTAGCTTCTCCATTAATAACAGGAAATTTCTTATGCACAACAGTTACATAGAAATACTTTTACCACATTTAAATATGTAATCTAATAGATAATACCCTGATCATGTTGTAATATAATTTCCTAAAATTGTTGCTCCTTAACAAGATCCCTTGTTTCCAATTATTGAAATACTCATTAAATATGGCAATATTTGCTTAATAGTATTCATACATATTTTTATGCAGATGAGCATTTTAAATCCCAGATATTTTCTTAATTTGCTGAATGATAAACATAAGGGATTCTCAACTGCATTGGGAAGACAATCAGCACATTCTACAGACAAGTGACTGAGACCAGAGGCTTTATGTCGGCAGGGAAGAGGTGGTGTAATAAAGGAAAGAACTCCTAACTTGATCTAATTTTGAGCCCAGAAGGGCTCTAGGAATCTCTGAGAATTAATCTTTCTATTTATCCAGAGTGAAAAAAGACAATTAAGGTTACAAAAACTAAAATGTAAATGAGTAGATTTTTATTTTTTCCTCAGCAGTAGTCTACCCTATTTCCCAATAACAAACTTTGGAAGCCAAATTTAGTAATAGAACATTTTATACTTCCTTCTTGTAGAAAGAAGAAAAAGTGATTTGAGCCTTCATATTTAACTTAGATTATAAAATGATGTTTAAATGATAATACAAATGGATAATCCTCAAAAAATATCAAACCTGAAAATCATATTTTGAAATTAACATAATGTATTATAATTCTTAGCTTATGTGTCTTTCTTCCCTTATTAACATGGGAATTCCATCAGAGGAAGATTCACCCTGTGTTTCTATCACCAAAAACACTGTCTAGCACATAAACACTCAAGAAACACTAAAATAATTGTTTTTAATTGTCTCCTAACTTGAAAGGAAGTAGAGAGTCTCAGCTAACAGAATATAATAAAGCCTGCCTTTCTCCCAAACTACTCTTTTATTCTGTTAATTGTAACACCTTGAATATTCTGACTCTGACAAATGACAAGTTTAGTTGTCTCTTGTAATTGCAGATGATATTTTTAGCATTATTTTCTATAATTACTTAAAAATATATCAAGTCTAACCATTAAGAAGGCATACCCTCCTACACACATATACACTCACACAAATACATAGGTAAGGACCTACATAAAACAGGATAAAAACCATCTTCTCTCCTACGTCTTCAACCTGACTTTAAAATCAATCTCTTTTAAATACATGCATTTTTAGTTCTTTTTATGGTTGTCTCCATTTCTCTAAATAATATGCTTTAATTATTTTTCCCAGATGTGTTAACATTATTAGACCATATTTATTTGCAATCATGAAATACTGGTATATATTACATTTGATGTCTTCCTCACACTCTTTGAGTTATATTATCATTTCTAGTTAGTCTATTGATTACCTTTGGAACTTAGCTGATAGTCTTATGCTTCTATTTTCTGTTTCTTTAAATTCAAGTAGTATCTTGAATTCTTGTTGAGAGTGTATTCCCTGAATTTCTCATGCTATACTTCATGAGATGTGATGCCAAGAAGATAAGGCCCTGACTGTTCTTTACCAGGGTTGTACTCACAGTGAGCAACCTTGAAAGATGAGGTAATGTCTCTCTCTGGGACAAAGAGAAGTCTTGCCTAATGCCTGCTGTGAAAGATGTAGATTCACCAGGTCTAGTGTCTACCACCTGTGATGCAAATCCCCTGTGTACACAGCATCCGGCTAGATCCATCCTCCATGGCTCTATGGAGGAAAAAGTACTGACTCAAATATGATGATCACACTGCTTGCTGTACTCTGAGAAATAAATCCTTGTCTCTGACCCGGAAGATTTGGGTCTTCTGCCAGCATCTGTGAAACACTAACAGGCTTACTTAGCATCGGATAGTAGACACAGGTCCCTCCTCAGTCAGCTATACTCTAATCTCCCATTACTGTGGTTCTTGATATTCATTTTCCATTCTAAAATTTCAATTAAACTTGCTGCGCTTAGTCCTAAATTTGCTGTATAATCTAAAATCCAATAAACAGTCTACATTATTGATAACTATTAAATATTTGGTTGTAACAGGATTTTATGTCTCTATGAGTCCAATGTTCTACTCCTTGAGCATCAAGAGTTCCTTCAGTGCAGAGAGTGTGTCCTTGCTCTGAAAAAAATCTTCTATTACTTTCTTGATATTTTCTTCCATTTTCTCTGTTCTCTCTGTACTCTTTTTAGTTGATTGCTATAGTGATGATTCATCTGTTCACCTATTTTTGGCCTCTTGTGTTTTGCTCTGTATTGCTAGAGATTTGCTTAACTTATGTTCCATAACTTTTAATTGAATTTTTATATTGATTTTCATATTACTTTTTAGTCTATAATAATTCTTTCTTGTTCTAATGTAGCTTTGACAATTACCCAATTCTAGCTTTTTTGATATAATGAATGGTCTGTTGCATCTCTTGGACTATGGTAGAGTTTATTCATTTGTTCTCTTCTATAAAATTGTTTCTTTTTTCTCTCAGGGTAGTAGCTTACATTTTATTTAAATTTTTGTCTTTTCACAATGGCACTTTCCTTATACATATGTGGTATGGAATATGCCATGGAATGCCACTCAGATTTCCCCTTCAGGATTGAAACATTTGACGGGTTTCTGAGACGGTTGTCAGAGCTGACCACTCAGCTCAATCTCAGCTCAATCTATTGTTTTAATTACCTCAGATGGGTGTTCTACTCAGCCAAAGGGCATGTGCTTTTCCCGAAGCAGCCCACATCCAGTATCTAATCAACAATGGAACAGAAAGACTCAGAATCTTTGGTTCAAAAGGTTTTAAGGACTATCCCTGCTTCAAAGTTCCCTACAGGATCGGCGGTGTCCATGCCATAACTGTATCACAGTCTCATTTCCCCCTTTATCCAATCCCACTACCTTTCTCCACTCAACAGATGTTGATCTTCCTCATAAGTTTCTTTTTTTAAAATAGTTTATTACCAAGTTGGTTTCCACATAACACCCAGTGCTCTTCCCTACAAGTGTTCCTCTCCATGGCCATCACCCCCCTTTCCCCTCCCTCCTCCCTCTTCAGCCTCAATTTGTTCTCAGTGTCTTCTTGATGCTCTATCTCAGATTTGGCTTCATGAGAAACCCAACTGCAAGAATTGCCAGCTCCCCAATATAGAATTGAAATTGAGAGGGTGAGCACAGTCTGCTACTACATAAAATCGTAGGTGTTCTTACCTTTCCTCTGAATGGCAAACATTTCTGGAAGGGCTCCCAGGCATCTCACCAGTAGGCTTCACTTAGTATAAAAGGGCTAGATGACTGTCATTAACTGTGTCAACTCTCATGTGCCAGTGATGACGGCACTACTGTGGGCATAAAAACCACTCTAGAGGGTCACCTGGGTGGCTCAGTTGGTTAAGCGTCCAACTTCAGCTCAGGTCACGATCTCATCGTTTGTGGATTCGGGCCCTGCACCGGGCTCTGTGCTGACAGCTCATAGCCTGGAGCCTGTTTTCCAATTCCATGTCTCCCTCTCTTTGACCCTCCCTTGCTCACACACACACTCTCTCTCTCTCAAAAGTAAATAAAACATTTAAAAAATTTAAAAAAACACTCTAGAGGTCTTAACTCTCCCCCACATTATTTTTTTATAAAATGACAAATAATTATTTGCTTCAGGATGCCTGCTAAATACCTGGGATATAGGGGGATCGATATTTCTACATAAAGAATCTCAGTCACTGTAGTTTCTCCTTCTCCATGGTTTTGCTTTCCATGGTTTCAGTTACCCAATCATGGTCCAGAAGGTCAATAGTAGCCACATAACAGTGCCTGTTTCATCTCATCATGTAGTCATTTTAACTCACAGCATCACAAGAAAAAGAAGAGTAAGACACTTTGAGAGGGAAAACCACATTCATGCTACTTTCATTATAGTATATTGTTATTTAATATTAGTTATTGTTGTTAATCTCTTACTGTGCCTAATTTATAAATTAAACTTTATCATAGGTATGTATGTATTGGAGAAACATAATATATATAAGGTGTAATACCATTGCAGTTTCAGGCATCCACTAAGGGTCTTGGAATACATCTGCTGTGGATAAGGGAAAGCTTAATCCCTTATGTAATTTCTTTATTTTCAACTAAAAATTTTTATGTCTTTCTTTACTACATTTATTTCATAATGATTTTCCATGCTTCTAATAGCAGGTATTTTTCTCCTTTTTACCATTGTCTCTCTAAAATGTTCTGGACTCTAATGTCCACTGTTGTGTTTTCTCCATTAGCACTCTTTCATGCTCATTCTAACTTCCAAAATTTTATTGAAATATGTCATCCCATGATAGCACTCACTTATTATCTTTATTATATTTAGTTTTATTTCTGTGCTTTTTAAAAATTTTAGTGAGCTCTAAAAGTGAGGTAAAAAAGTACTCACTCTGTTATACTAAATTGAAACAGCTCATCTAAAATAAACAATACACTACTAAAATTAAATGTTATGTTTTGTCTATATACTGGATAGCATATGTGATATATATGAATATATAAAATGTGGTAGCAATAGTACTATACAGAAAATCAGGAGGCTTGAGTTCTATTTCATATTTCAAATCATTAATCATGTAGTATTTGGCAAGTAATTTCACTGGGTTTCATTTTTCTTGACCCAAATCTTTATTCAAGCATAGCTATTTAAAAATTGGGGAATGTTCTTAATATTTATGATGATTCCAAATTTAGATACAAACCTATAGTGGAAAAAAAAAAAACAACAAAATCAACCCCTTTGGTTTTCTATTCCTCGTGTATCCAAGAGCCAGTTATTGATATGTCCCCAGGAACTCAACTAATCTCTGTTTTTTAATCATAAGTGAAATATGATTTGGTACAGTTGAAGGACATTCTATAAGCTTCATTTGCTCTTGATTTGGGCATCTAAAAAATGTTCTGGCCAGATTCCCTATAACATGCCAATTAAGCTTATTTTGATGAATATGACTCATCTGTAATTTATTGAACATACGTGGAAACAAATTATTTTTAAAAATGAGCAAAATTGGGTCATAGGTCAAACATGAATAAGGTCCTTATCAGCTTTCTTGGAACATTTTTGTCATTTAGTAATTAAAGTGTCTAGCACAATTCCAGCCTTTTAAATGTTAGTCATCTATGTTAGATATGAAGGGAAAAAAACATTGTAAAATTTCTGCTTCAGTATATTTGCTGCAAATTATTATAATACAGCTTTAGATTTTTACTGTGAGTAGACAGGATTTCTACCTAACTAGAAATAGTGTTATAAAATTCCATCAAAGGAAGCTCATTTATGAGATGATAGGGACTAATAATGACCTCTAACTGTGTGGCAGCATTAAGCACTTTGGGCTTTCAAATTTACTTCATAGAAAATCTTTGCATATTCATTTTAATTGAATGTCATAATTATTTTTCTAAAATAGTAAAGTACGAAATATGTGGAAACATTAAAAGTGTTAATTAAAAAAACTATAAAAAATGGATAATCCTAAAAATGCACTTCTCTATAAAGATTTTTCTGGTCATTTATTTCTAGATATGCTAACAATATCTACAATATGCCCTTAAATCATTTCCAGAGCATGACATCTTTGACGTTTGAAAGTAAAGTTATGTCTAAATAGAATCTGTATTTTTACAATTTATTTAATTTCTTTAATTATGCCATTGACTGTGGAGCCAAAACTAGGTTCTCTACCACTTAATAAGTATGTGACTCTGAATGAGGTACTTAACCTCCCTTCACTCATTTGTAAAATGAAGGTAACAATAGTTCTTACCTCATAAGGATGATACAGAAATTAATCAGGTTTCTACAAATTGGGTGCTCACAAAATGCCTGACATATAGTCAACATACAATGATAATTTGCTATAATAACAATAATTGTTACCATTTTGATGAATAAGGTGCACATATTTTTTGATGTTTAATCACTTTTACCTTTTTCATTGCAAAATTAATACTGGATATCTGTAACATTTCATTAAATTCTAGTAATTTTCAAATATTTAATAATCTGATTTTTATTCAAAAAATGCTTATATAGTGAATTCTATGCACCAAACTGTACATAAAACAATATGGGAAAGGTAGTTATTAATATGGAGTTCCTTACCCTTAAGAAACTTACAAGTTGGCAAACTGGTACCCACATAAGTTGAGCCAAGTGGAAATATGGACTATGCTTTACTTTTGATAGAGAGGTATCATAAGAGCACAGAAAAGAAAGGGTTAAAATTCCAGTAAACTGACAAAAAATTTAAAAAAACATAAGTTTCAGTAGGGATAGACCTTGTAGGTGGTGTACGATTTCAAGAAATGGAGATGAAAAGAGGACCAGAATTTAAAACAAATCAAAACAAAACAAAACAAGGCAAAATAAAACAACAACAACAACAAAAACAACAGCCAAAGAATATATAAAACAGATGGCACAGTTGTATGGAGCTGAAAGCAAGTCAACTAGTGCTCTAATCAAACCTGATTTCACCACATTTAAGAGGAAAACTTCCCACAGTCACAAGGTTAATTAATTCTTATCATTTTAAAACAATTTATATAACACCATAAAACTATTATATATAGGTACATTTTTATATATATGCAAAGTCTTATATGTAAAACTTTTTACATATGTGTACCATAAAAGTTTAAGTACCTCCTGTTACAGTCTTATCCAAATATAAAATTAAAAATTTTATAAATTAAGTCAAAAGCTACCAAAGCAGTAAAATTCATATCCCAGACAATAGTACAGTGTAATAAGTGATGTATGTGCAAGTAAATCACTCCTCAACATATAAAATGTTAAAGCCCAGGTCTTGAATGTGCCATGTCTATATATCACCATATGACTTGTGAAAACTCATACCTCCCACCATTCTATGCCCAGACAACCGGGATACCCTTGTTTGTGGAGAAACAAAGATATCATCTAACAATCCATACTAATACATTTTCTATATATATTACACTAATTTCTCTTCTTTTAAAACTTCTTATCAATATTTAACATATATTTGACCTTTGAACAATGTGGGAGTTAGAGACTCCCCCCATGCAATTGAAAATCTGCGTGTAACTTGATTCCCCCAAATTTAACTACTAAGAGCCTACTGTTGACTGGAAGCCTTATTGATAGTATAAACAGTTAAAGAACACATATTTTTATGCTATGTGTATTATTTAATGTATTCTTATAATAAAATAAGCTAGGAAAAAGAAAACATTATTAAGAAAATCATAAGGAAGAGAAGTACATTTATAGTACCATGCCACAAAAAACCACTTATAGATTGAACATCACACTTTAAAGTTGAGTTGTGCAAGGGTCAACCATAGGCATACATGGTGCCAATATAGTCAAGTGCCAATAAACACAAGTATAAATAAAACATTAAAATAATGCAATAGAAGATCCTAAATATGGCTGCATGTACATGTACACATGTTGAGAGAGGGTGAAAGGAAAAAGGAGCCCTGACAACTGTCATTGGGGCGTTCACCTGGCACCCAGAGCTAGGCCATGGCCTTTCCTACCAAATGTAGACCATTTCACAGAATACCAGGGTTTGAAAAGTCTTCTCTGTGACCACAATGGAGCAAGACAAAGTCAAGACCATTTCATAATTATATAGAAGCACAGATAAAACAAACACAGATAAAGCAAACCACAAAAAATGATCAAACATGGCACTCTCCCAGCTAACATCAGTGACTGCTCTTCCCTCACCAAATAGCATTTTGGCCTCACTCTGTTCCTCTTGCATACTCAGAGAACTTAGAAGGAGACTGAATGACAGAACTGCTCCACTTTCATGGAGCACACAATCTGAAGCATCACTAGACATTTAAAATCCTAACAGGGTCTAACCTTATAATAAGAACTCCTTCCAATACTTCTTCAATGGTCCCTGTCCTGTATGGTCTCTCTTATTGCAAGAGACACCAGTAAACACAACTTAAATACAGATGTGCTCCTGGCGGTGTTGACTAGCGTGAGTTAAATACATGGATGTATATATAGAAGGTGATAGATCAATAGATAGATGCATGTGGACATATATGTGTGTGTGTGTGTGTGCGTGTGCATATATATGTATATACTTGTTGGAATGCTCTCAACTAAAGACTTTTGTTCCTTCAAAGCCCCAAGTGAAAGAGGACAGCAGCATATGTACTTAGAGATATTTAATTCACATTATATCACTTATGGATTTAAAGATCAGGCTAAAAACTTTATTCTAGGGTCAATGGGACGTGTTTGAAAGACAAGGGAGAGAACCAAATGTTAGAAAAGTTAATAGTTTCTGTATACTATCCATGAAAATTTTATCTCCCCCAATATTTTCCTACACGCCCTTCCATTTCTATGCTATATGTGTGTATGTGTTTTCATAATTCATTTCACTATTAAGGTTATGGAATGCTTCTGACATAGTATTACATTGAAGTTGTTTTGAGAAAAGATAAGAATTAGTATTTTATGGAAAATATGACCCCTGTGATATTTTTATAGACAGGACACATATCACTATCCCAGTATGAAAGAAAAATGTAGATATAATCCCTTTCATTTAGTAACAACAAAATAAACATAGAACATTGAAAATGCTGGATCCATGCAAATCATATTAGACATTTTATCTCTTTTTCCAACCACCTATTAGTCATAGGCAGTAAATGATTGCTGTTCTATACATGATGATTTAGCATTAATAGTCTATTAACAACTCATAGACTAATTTAGAAATAAGGACCTTGAGCTCTTATCTCAACTTTTTTGTTCATTATGCATCATTTGTTTATAAACCCATTATGTTATAAATTGAGTTAACCATTCAACATATATTAATATTTTAAATATTAAATTTGAGACTTAAAATCTGCTCCTATATATAAATCTAAATAGATCCTAAACCAGGAGAAAGTAATGCCTAAAGTCTGGAGTTATATTAAGATAATGTTAATAATTTTGAAAATATATAGTATTTGTAAAAAACAGCAATTCAAAAGACCCATCTAGTTGGTCAAAGTCTGAGTGCAAGAAAAGATTATGTAGGACATGGAAGAGACACTCAGAAATAGGGCTCTGGTGGTATATCATCAAATCGAAAATATCCATTTACTAGAAAAAAGGAAGGCCAGAAAAACAAAACGAAAAAATTCTATTTGCTGAAAGTCAGTGCTAAGACCAAGATGTAATATTCTAAATAGGGGATGGACTAATGGTTACAAAGATTCAAGTGTCAGACAGTCACAGCAAATCTAGGTAAGCTCTTGACATTTCAAAGGTCTGGTTTCAGGCAATAGAGACAAAATTATGGATTCAAGGGGAGGAGACATGCTATCCACCAAGATAAGCATTGCAGTAACAGTGGTAAACCAGAAATTCCCTGACAGTAGTCTTTCCTAGTCCCTTAGAGTAAAACTTGGTTCCAAAGCCTGCATCAGGGTTAAATCATTAAGTACAGATGAAAGTGATTTTGACCATAAGAAACAAAATACAAGGGCAGGGTCAGACACCCCAATAAAAATATAATTAGGATTTTTATGTAAATAACTATTATAATTATACAACAATAAAATTTTGTTATGGAAGCTTTTCAGTTTAAGTGAAAACAGCAGGAATTAATCTTATAATACAAAATTATAAGATTTGATTCATCTTTCCCCTAATTAAGATTACCAGCAGATCTACCTGGCTTCATTTCAAAGGGAGTTGGTATATTATTAAATAAACATCATAGATTGTCTCTTTCTCATGTCTTCTAATAGCAGTGACACAAACTTGGAAAAGATTAATTAGCTGAGGCATCAATATACATCTCAGAAGAATAAACTTACCACTTCATTTTCTCAGCCATATGGCTGAGAGATCACACTAGGCATGGCCTTTCCAGCAGTGAGGTCAGAGTTTCATTTATAAATAGATAATTGGAAATCCATCTATCTGAGGTCCCATGGTGCTGAAGAACTAAGTTTTTTAGAAAAGAGCTATTTAAGGACTGAAAGGACAAAATTGATCTTTTTTAAACACCATACGGGCAGGCTTGGGGGGATTCTAAACCACTTAGGTAAAAACTACATGAAGCTATATGTTTGTGTGTGTGTGTGCATATACATATGTGTATGTGTCTCTTTCTCTTTATAATCTGTGATATGAAAATTAACTGTAGAAAAACAATTAAAATATGTGTTCATAGATACCTTATCATAAATGAATTTCTCAACAAATCAAGTGGCTTTCAAAGATAGATTTTTTTGCTCATATTTTTGGGAGTTCCAAAAAATTGCCTCCTTCCTCAGATGTGCTCTCTATCATGATTTTCAATCCCAGTTACACATTAGAACCACCATGGGGATTCTATTAAAATGCTAATGTTATGTCTTACCTTAGAAATTTGGATTTAACTAGACTAGGGTATGATCCTGATACTGGTATTTTTCAAAAGCTCCCTACATGATTCTAATAAATGGTCAAGGTTGAAAACTGATCTACATGATAGGAGTAGTGGACATAGAGATGTGTCCCACCCCTGATCTTCCTCCAAGAAAGACCTTCCCATCCAGCTGTGAGAACTGAGGCCAACAGGCAGCCTCCAGCTGATAGCTCCTTAAGAGTCTCTCTGCTGCCACCAGCCACCTTGCCTGAGGTCATGCCCTTCCCAGAGCAGCCCACCGCAGTGAGGTGAGGCTACTAAGGTCCACCTATATTAGAACAATGCAGGACTCTTGGATAGGCAGAATTTGTTCCAGAGCCTCACTAAGTTGACCAAGGCTTTGTCAAATCTGTATCTCTTTCTCCCCAATTCTGTTCCCTTTCTCTGCCTTTCACAGATACCGATTCCTAATAAACATCCCAAATCCCATCTCAGTGTCTGCTTCGGTTGATCTCAGTCTGTGACAATAGAACTGTAACATGCTCATGGGTGGTAGTGGAGATCTCTGAGTTTGCCTGCCCTCACTTTTTCCTCCCCAACCATGCTTCATGATTAAACTAGCGGACTATGGAATAAAAATGCCTGGAATTATATCCCACTTCTCTGTGACTTTGTTTCCAGTTATTTACCTCTCTGGGCCTCAGTTTTCTCATCTATAAAATTTAGATAATTACTGTTCCTTACATGAAAAATAATCGTGAGAATTAAAAGACATAGTCCAAGTAAAGGACTTAGCATGGTGGCAGACACACCTTAAATGTTTCAGATTTTAGCTATTTCCCAAGGAGATTAATTCTATGAATTTGAGGGACCATCCTCAAGCCTCCCCTAGATTCAGAAATGAACATGAGAATCAAGCAATTCAAAATTCTTCCTGGGGATGAGCTTTTTGTGGGGAGAGGAGATTTGCTGTGTTTTGCTTTTCATTTTCCTTGGAGTGGAATCTGTTTGTGTGGCTGACTGAATAATGGTCCTGAAGGTATCCAGATTCTTGTCCTTGGAACCTGTGAATGTTACCTTAGCTGGCAAAGGGGACTTTGTAAGTGTGGTTAAATTAAGGATCTTACGTTGGGGAGATTATCTGGCACTGTACAGGTAGGCTCTGAGTGCAACACGGGTCCTCGTAAGAGGAAGGCAGAGGGAGATTTGGAACCAGAGAGAAGCGGTCTTATGATGATGGAAATAGAGCTTGGAGTGATGCTTTAAAGACAGAGGAAAAGGTCACAAGTCAAAAATACCAGCAGCCATCAGAAGCTGGAAAAGGCAAAGAAACGAGTTCTCTCCCCGGAGTCCTCGGAAGGAACCAGTGCTGCTGAATGAACCTGATTTCATACTTCTGACCTCCAGAATCATAAAAGATAAACCGGCCTTGTTTGAAGGCATCAAGTTTGTAACAGCAGCCAAGGCAGTTTCTGACCATGTGAACACCATTTTTGTTTTGGAAGAATCCCCTATTGTGTGGGAATTGCTGGAAAGCAAAGCCTTGTCTCCCTTCCAAAATAGCAAGAGAGGTATTCTGTTACTCCAGTCTGGGGACTAAATGCCTAAAATACTCAGGATTCTTGATAGGAAACCACCACAGAGACTTACAGCAGTTAGCTTAAGCAGATAGGAAGTTAATTGAAAGACTGCCGAGAAGCTCATAAAACTACGTTGGCAGGACTTGGCTCAACAACATATACATCCTGTCATAGAAGCTGATTCGTCTACCACCCCGTGAGAGTCTAACACACCGCAGCAGTGACCAAAGCTGAGCCCCTGATCTAAGAACAACCAGACACCTGGGGGACGAGCTCATGCTCTTTAATGCCTTCCACCTTAGAGAGAAGCAGTTTGTCATCACTGCAAGAGAAGTTGATTCTCATTTGGATTCATCATTCTGCAAGTCAAAGCAGCCATAATCTTCTGTTCCCTATTATTTGGGGGGATGTTCGTTCATGTTGTCACTTAAATACGGACCTACACATACATCATATACACACATATACATATACACACTCATGTATGTATATGTGTATACACGCACACACGCACACACACATCTTTTATTTACTGTAGGGTTAGGCTGTAAAGATTTACTAGGAATGGGCAGTGTGTTACTCCTCAGCTTTGGCAAGGTCTTCCCTGCGCAGTACCTGACACACAGGCACCAGGGTAAAGGTCTCAGTCTGCGTCTGAGGCTGCAGGGGCCACGGCTGTGAATACAACAGGATGGGTGATGTGTCATTTTTGTATCTCCCTCTTCATCTATCACAGCACTTTGCAGGTGTGAAAAATAATAGTTTTAATGACTGAATGTCAAGGTCACTGTACGTATCAGTTGGCTGCTATTTAAATATTCAGATCTAGGTTTTTAGTGAACAGTATGTCTATTAATTAAAACTGTAGATCCCCTTGGGCTTCTCCCAATTGCCAAGTACTATTCTGTGTAACATTTGAGTCCTTTTACCAGCTGTCACAATTAAGTTTAACTGACTTTTGAACATGATAAATGTAAATAGCCTGGCTGCCTATGGGTAAATCAAGGTTTTAGGGGAGTCACAGAAGTGGTTCTCAACTTGGAGCAATTCTGCCCCCCGGAGACATTTGGCAATGCCTAGGGACATTGTTCAATGGTTATGACTGGGGTGCAAGGTGTTACTGGCATCTGAGGTCTGACATGTTTCTCAACATTTCTCAATGCTCAGGACAGCTGCCACAGACAGGAATTATCTGGTCCAAATTGTCAACAGTGCTGAGGTTCAGAAATCTGCGGTTAGAGTAAGAAGGGATGTACAATAAATGTGCTGTTGTGATGAAGAATATTTATCTTAGTGTAGTGATAACAGTGATTCAGCTATTTGACCTTTTTCACTATGCATTCCCTTGACTTACTGTACTGATTTCTATTTAGTTCTTAGTGAATTTTGCACATTAATTCAGATCAACTAGGTCTGACTACATGCCATTCAAAAGTTAGGAAGATAAAGGCAGACCCTAAATAAAAACAGGGAATATCTGGGGCACTAGGGTGGCTCAGTTGGTTAAGTATCTGACTTTAGCTCAGGCCATGATCTCATGTTTTGTGGGTTTGAGCCCCGTGTCGGGCTCTGTGCTAACAACCAGAGCCAGGAGCCTGCTTAGGATGCTGTGTCTCCCTCCTCTCTCTTTGTCCCTTCCCAACTTGTACTCTGTGTCTCTCTCTCTCAGCAATAAATAAACATTAAAATTTTTTTTTAAATAGGGAAAATCTTTCTTCAAATACAAAAGAGACTTAATGCTTCAACTATCTTAGAAGGAAAGGTGGAGAGAGTGTGGCCACAAGGAACAAGTGTTTAAGAAAAGAATGTTTCCTTTGTCATTAGGAAATACAACATGTCTGCCTAACAAAATTAAATGATCCAAAGAATACAACACATTACAAAAATCAAGAATTGTCACACCACGGTACAACTAAATCTGTCACCAAAAACAGATAAGATAATTTCAATATTTATATTAAGCAGTATTGTTATACCAAGAACAGCATACCAACTGATATATCCCAAATGTGTCCCTGTATCCACTGCATATGGACAGCAGAAGAGAAATCCGCTGTGTTACGATGAAAATGGATGGGAATTTAAACCATTCTAGTTTACATTCTAGTTTTCCAAGATATAGGACAGGCTCACTGACAATTTAATACAGAAATAATCATTTTATTATAATGTTATCAGCAAATTACAAGCCCAGCAGATAAGTATGGTGCCATAATAGAAGTCGAGATATCCATATTCATCAAAGAAAACCCAGAGCAGTTTCAGTAGTCATCTATTGTTTCTATGCCTAAAATGTTTGAATAATTAATTATGAATGGTCCAAAAAGTTTGAAGGATATTTTATATGTTAAGTTGTACAGCAGATGATGCCCTCGCTAAAGAAAAATACAAAAGTTGTGTAGATACAAATACTGTGATTGTGAAGTTCCAGTTATACACCAACAGATTTTTAAAAAATAGATTCTGCTATTCAATACACTTTATAGTTGAGCATCGGATTTAGATATATCTTTTTAGAATTCTATTTTCTTCTTTAAGTTTTCATATAACTATTAGAATAAACCATGTGAAACTGCCTTCTTTGTAAGTCAAAAATATCTGAAATCAGCAATTTCCATTGGTTACATCTATATTTCCATATTATTAGTAATCTTATTCTGTTCCTCCTTTTATCTTTGTATACATTTGGCATTAACAAATAGCCTAGTGATTAAAAATAAGGCTATTGTACATTCTCACAGTTTGATCAGATATTTTACTTTGCCATTTTGGGGGGAAAGGAGATAAATGGTGTTGAAGATTTTGGTGTGTGAGAAAAAGTGAGCGGAAGCCCTGCTATTTTGATATTTGCATAAAGAATAATGTACCTCTCTGAGCTACTACAATCTACTTTTTCTTAGATGATTTTATAATAAGCTACTGAAATGTCTTATTTTTTGTTAAAGATTGGCTTAATGAAAATCTTTCATTTTCCCTAATATATTCATTTTATATTATATAAGTTCAAACATATAATCATTTTTATCTTTGAAGGACTTATAGCAATTTTTCCTACCATTCTTCTATTGTGATAAAACACACATAGCATAAAATTCAACCATCTTCACCATTTCTAAGTGTATAGTTCAGGAGCACTAAATTCATTCATAATGCTATGCAACCATTACCACCATTCATGTCCAACACTTTTGTAAAAGTAAAACTGTGTATCCATTCAGCAAAGGTACCATTTCCACCTCCAACCTACCTCTGACAACAGCCATTCTACTTTCTATCTCTGTGATCATGGTTTTGACACTCTACATACATTGTATAAGTGGAAATACACACTGTCTTTTTGTGACTATTTCTCTTAACCATGTCAAGTTTCTTCCATGCTGTAGCATGCGTCAAAATCTCTTCCTTTTCAAGACTGAATGGTATTCCATCACACATTTACACCACATTTTGTTTACCCATTTACCCACCAATGGACTCTTGGATTGCTTCTACATTTTAGCTATCATGAATAATGCTGCTATTCACATGGGTATACAGATATCTTTTTGAGACCCTGCTTTTCAATGGGGAGTATACACCCAGAAGTGGAATTGCTGTGCCATACAGTAATTCTATATTTTAGCTTTTTGAGGAACCACAATACTGTTTTCAATAGGAGCTGCACCATTTTACATTCACTAGTTCACAAGGGTTCCATTTTCTCTATCTACTCACCGACACTTGTTATTTGCTGGGTTTTTCTGAAAGTAGACATTCCAATGGGTGTGAGGTGACGTCTCATTGCTGTTTTTGTTTATTTACTTTGGTTTATTTTCCCCTAATAATTAGCAATGCCAAGCATTTTTTCATGTGCTTATTGGTCATATGTATATCTTGGGAGAGATGTCTACTCAAGTCTTTTCCTCATTTTTAAGTTGAATTGTTTGGGTTTTTGTTGTTGTTAAGTTTTAGAAGTTTTTTATATACTAATCCCTATCAGATATATGATTTGCAAATATATGCTCTGTGGGCTGCCTTTTTACTCTATTGTTATTGTTTTTTGATGCATAATTTTTAAAATTCTCTTGAAGTCAAATTTATCTATTTTTATTTGTTGCCTATGCCTTTGATTTCATATCTAAGAAATGATTGCCAAAACCAATGTCATGAATCTCTTGCCTATGTTCTCTTCCAAGGTCTATGTTCTCTTTCTCTTATAATTTTAAATCTTACATTTATATCCATGATCCATTTTTGAGTTAATTTTTGTACATGGTGGGGGGAGCATATAGCATTTTATTTTTTCTCTTCTACTGTGTGTTTCATTGTCTAATTGTATTCTGTTTACTTATTCATGTATCTTTTCTCTAATCTTAGATTGTAATTACACTAAGATGGAACAGTACATTTATTTCAAATTTGTATCATCTTTCACTGCCATAAAATGAAATGCACAGTTATTAAATGTTTTTTTTAATTAATGAAGCGATGAGTGAATACATGAACAAATTACTTCCAAAGATGGCAGACTTAAGGTGTTAAATTGTATTCTTTGAAAGTTATTTAGGTTTTAACTCCTAGTCTATGGATCTATTCATGAACTTATTTGGGGGATGTAATGGGCAAGATTTTGAAGCAACACTTCAGTATGTGTGATTCTAAGGAACACATCTATTATGGATGATATTGGGGTATTTTTAAAGCCTGATGGAGAGAAAGTTATATCAAGGGGAAGCTTTTCTCACTTCCCTCCCTCTGACCTTAAACCTGAAAGAATAGAGATGTTGAAATAAAAGAAAGTTCTAAGGTAACAGAGTATAAAGCCAAGACCATGTTCTCTGTGAATAAAATGTTTAGCTCTCTATGAGACATAAATAGACCGGAGACTTCTTAATAGCTGACAAGCTATATTTTGTCATCTGTGCAGAATCTCTTTTAAGTCATTTCTTTCATTTAATTTAAAATTATTTTCCTGATGTCTGCTCATTACATGAAATTAAGAAGACAAAAATTCTGTTTTTTTAAATAGTTTATTGTCAAATTGGTTTCCATACAACACCCAGTGCTCTTCCCCACTAGTGCCCTCCTCCATCACCACCACCTCTTTTCCCCCCTCCCCCTTCCCCTTCAACCCTCAGTTCATTTTCAGCATTCAATAGTCTCTCAGGTTTTGCATCCCTCTCTCTCCCCAACTCTCTTTCCCTCTTCCCCTCCCCCTCGTCCTCCATCAGGTTTCTCCTGTTTTCCTCTTAGACCTATGAGTGCAAACATATGGCTTCTGTCCTTCTCTGCCTGACTTATCTTGCTTAGCACGACACCCTCCAGGTTCATCCACTTTCCTACAAATGGCCAGATTTCAGTCTTTCTCATTGCCATGTAGTACTCCATTGTATATATATACCACATAAGAAGACAAAAATTCTAAGGAAAGAAATGAAAACCGTGTGTAATTCCAACAGTGGACACTGCTAACCCATGACTGCAATTCCTTCTCATGTTTCTTCTGTGTAGATAGATACCTGGGTGTCTATTAAAAAATATGTAGAGAAATAGATACAAAGTTAATGAGTCTGAGAGTGTGATCACAACAGAACAAAAACAAACATGAGGGCAAAAATACAAACATTTTCATGCAAAAGCAGAATATCTTCCTACCATAACCCTGTGTTTTGCTTTTTCAGTTTAACATTGAAATACTTTAAGCAGTCCTTTCATTGCTGAAAAGTTTTTGAGTGGTCTCAAGATATTCTTTTCCATGTAGATAGCACTTAATTTAATCATTTGCTTATTAATGAATATATATTTTCTAATTTTATAATAGCAAAACTCCTGTTACAGACTCTTTATACTTAAAGCTTTGGTTGCACAGTGATTATTTCCATAAGTGAGTTTCCTACAAGCAGAATAAAGGGATTAATACCTGTAGACACTTTCACAATGTTGATACATACTACCAAACTTTTTCTTTAAATGATGCCAATTTATACTTCCAGAAATAATGCCACAATCTTACAATACTTACCAACATTAACTATTATTAGACCCTTTATTTTTTAATTTTATTTTTTTAAAAGATATGATTTTATTTCATGCCATTTATATGTAGTTCAAAGATTAGTGGTAATTATTATTTTTTTCAGCTTTTTTTAAAGTAGTTTATTGTCAAATTGGTTTCCATACAACACCCAGTGCTCTTCCCCACAAGTGCCCTCCTCCATCACCACCACCTCTTTTCCCCTCTCCCCCTTCAACTCTCAGTTCATTTTCAGTATTCAATAGTCTCTCAAGTTTTGTGTCCCTCTCTCTCCCCAATTCTCTTTCCCTCTTCCCCTCCCCCTGGTCCTCCATTAGGTTTCTCCTGTTTTCCTCTTAGACCTATGAGTGCAAACATATGGTATCTGTCCTTCTCTGCCTGACTTCTTTCACTTAGCATGACACCCTCGAGGTCCATCCACTTTCCTACAAATGGCCAGATTTCATTCTTTCTCATTGCCAAAACCCTTTAAAATGTGTTTACTCACTTGATCAATGTAAAGCTCCATCTCAAGGTTTTGGTAATGCTATTGTCTTTGATTAGAACCCACTGCATTTAGCAACTGAGCTCCATTCCCAGAATGGAAGAGGCAAACATTAAGCTTTCTTCTAGAAATCCTCCACATCACTTCACTTGCTGCCCCATTACTTTTGGAAAGTTGTAATTTTCCACTGGATGGAGAAGTTTTGTGTTTGTGTGTTACTGGGTGGGAGAAAGCAGAGGAAGAAAGAGCACTCTATCATGTATCCATGTTATAAAATGATAATTGTCTGGTTTTACAAATCACTTAGATTACCTGGGACAGGGAAAGAGAGACAGATGAGGACAAAATATCCCCCATCTTATTCCTGGGAAATGCTGCTGCATTTTTTTGAAGTGAAAATGCCTGAATGGGAAATGTTGCTTTTAATTTTCTATGCTGTGAATTTCAATATTTTCTTGTCTCCACAAGAACTCCAGTGGAAAATTTGAAGATATTGTGTATAGGCTTTGGATCATCAATATATTCATCCACAAATAAGAAACTTCAACTACAATGACTTAAACAAATACAGCCTAATTTTCTCCCATAACAAAGTCTAGACTTATGCAGTTCACTAAGAGTTGTTCATCTGCTGAATGATATAATGAAGCAGGGGTTGGAAAACTACATCCCATTGGCCAAATCTAGCTCACCGTCTATTTTAATAAATAAAGTTTTATTGGAAAACAGAGCCATATCCACTCATTCAAGTATTGTGTATGGATGCCTTCATGATAGAACAGCAGAACTGATGTGTGAGAAATAGCATAGTGTACAAAACCTAACATATTTTTTAATCTGGGATTTTATAGAAAAAGCTTATACATCACCAATATAAGGTATGGGATTTCTGTAATTTCTTGACCTTTCCCTGAGGAAAGAGCACAGAGGGCAACATGGGACTTGAACCCATGGACTGACCACAAGATCATGACCTGAGACAAAGTTAGACTCTCAACCAATTGAGCCATCTATGCATTCCATGTATTTATATTTTTACCAGTAACAAGGAGTTAGGAATTCTCATTGGCTCAGCCCATAAACAATGCTTATCACAGGCTGTTAATATTTCTAAACAAAAAAGTTGCTGGATACTTTAGTTTGGCTTCTGTTCATTTTATTCCTTTTCTTTTTAATAACATTGGAAAATGGAATTAGAAAACAAAGAAGAATAACTAAAAATATTTTAAGTGAAAGAGATGATCATTACTGTCTTCCTGTTATTTTCTGAATTGTTAATTCAAATAAATCATGTAAGACTTCTGCTTCCTTCTAAAGGCCCTGGACATAATACATAAAGCAGACAGAAAGAGGTAGACCACCGAAGAACCTTGGTACTCAAAGAACAACATAGCAGTAAGTTCTCTGTTTCCTTTTTGCCTCATATAACCAAGAGTAGGTGCTGAAGAAATGGACACCTGGAAATCCCAATAGGTACAGACAGAAAGGAGCCCCAAGGAATTCCTGCTGTCTGTATTCAATGGACTAATAAAGAGGCAACCTAGAACAACAAAAAACTTGTAGACAATAATTGCTTTATTTCAGCCAAATACCATAGAAAAATTCCGCTGGAACTAAACAAGACTTTTACTTCTCTAGGTTATCATAAAGCATCATAATTCCTCTGCTGTGGTGGTGTCAGCAAAGGCCAAGTTAAGGACTTGGACTTCCATTCCTGCTGAGTAGTAATGAAGGGCCAACTCCTTGATGTCAGTGGAGAACACAGGGAGAGCCTGGACCTCTATTCCCACCTGAAAGTAGTGAGGGGTCCCACCCCTTGCATGTGGAGGTGGCATCAGAGGAGAAGTAACAGAGAGTCTGGACTTTTATTAGCACCCAGCAGGAAAAAGGCCACGCCCAACCAGCATTATGGGAAGCTATGTGGGAAGCAAAAACAAGGCCACCCATGCACCTCTCAGCGAGCATGATATCAACAGAGACCTGGTAAAAGCCCTGAACAACCACAGCACCCAGCAATATGGAAGAGACTCCCCCTCCCTAGGTTGTAAATGAAAGTTAAATGAGGAACTAGACTTCCACTTTCATGCATTAGTAAGGGGATAACATCCCACTTCCCCTCTAGAGCAATGCCAGAAAATGTCTGCTATAGCAGTCAGTCATACAGCATAAAAAAAAATTGCTGTCATACTGAGAACCAGAAAAATTTCCATCTGGATTAAAAAAAAAAAGTCAACAGAAAAATACCAAATGAAGATGAAGATTATGAACTATTTCTAATAAGAATTTTTAAATTACCATCATAAATGCTTCAATGATCATTACAGATATGCTTAAAATACAACAGAAAAAAGAAGTCACAGCAAATAAATAAAAAGAAATAAAGAACCATATAGAAATTTTACTTTTTTTAACTTTTATAATATTTCCCCAGATTTATTGAGGTTTAATTGATGAATAAGATCATATGTATTTAAAGTGTACAAGATGATTTGATAAGTACACATTATAAAATAATTACCACAATCAAGGTCATTAACATGTGCATCACTTCACATAGTTACTATTTCATATGTGTGTGATGAGAACACTTAAGATATACTCTCCCAGCAAATTCCAAGTATACGAGGTGCTATTATTAACTATGGTCACCCTGCTGTGCATTAGACCTCCAGAACTTCATTTCATACATGAAAGTTCATTCTTATTTCCCGCCTTCTGTTAAATTTGGGCTTTGGTTTCCTTTTTATAGTTCTTTGGGTTGGAAAGTTAGATTGTTTTAGATTTTTCTTTTTTCTTACTGTTGATGTTTATTCTATAAACTCTTTTAGGACTGCTTTTGATACATCCAATAAGTTTTAATAGGTTTTCTTTCCATTTTCATTTGTTTCAAGCTATGTTTTTACTTTTCCATTTTGATTTCTTCTTTGATCCATTGGTTGCTCAGGAGCATGTTGTTTAATTTCCACATATTTGTGAAATTTCCATATTTCCTCCTATTATTTATTTCTAGTTTCATAGCATTGTAGTCAGTAAAAACCTTGATGTGATACCAATCTTCTTAAATTTGTTAAGACTTGTTTTAATGCCTAAGGTATGATCTACCCTGGAGAGCATTCCATGTGGGCTTGAGAAGAATGAGTATTCTGCTGAGGTTGAATGGAACATTCCATTCAAATTAAATACCCTTCTATTATTGTATTATTATTTATTTCTTACTTCTGATCTGTTAATATTTGATTAATATATTTACGTGATCCAATGTTATGTGCATACATATTTATAAACTACTAGAACCTCTTGATGAATATAATGATCTTCTTTGTCTCTTGTTACAGTTTTTTACTTAAAGTCTATGTTGCCCAATATAATTATGGCTACTCCTACTACATTGTCATTTCCATTTTCCTGGGGTATCTTTTTCCATCTCTTCACTTTCAGCCTACTTGGTGTCCTTAAAGCAGAAGTGAGTCTCTTATAAGCAGCATATATCTGGGCTTTGTTTTTCTTTTCATCCATCCATTCTGTGACTTTTGATTGGGAAATTTAATCCACAAACATTTAATGGTAAAGACTTACTATCACCATCTTATTAATAGGCCGCTTTTTAGTTTCTTTTTTTAATTCTTAGTATCTTGCTATCTTCCTATGTGATTTGATGATTGTCTATGGTGCTAGGCTTTAATTCTGTGTGTGTGTGTGTGTGTGTGTGTGTGTGTGTGTGATTGTGTGTGTCTGTGTGTATCTACTATAGGTTTTTGCTTGGTGATTACCATGAGGCTTACAAAAAAACTGAACAAATTAGTGAAATTAGTAATGTCACATGATAATTTATAAAATCAACATGGAATATTGATTGTGTCCATTTACTAACAATGAACACATGGAAACCAAAAGATTACTACTTAATAGCTAAAAAAATTTTTGGAGAAAAATATACAGGTGTAAATCTAATAGAATATGAAGAGGAACAAGACTATATTCTGATAACTACAAAATTTTAATGAATAAAATCAAAGGTTTAAATAAATGGAAAGACACAACGTGTTTATAAACTCAACCTAGCAAAGATATCAACTCTTGCCAAATAGGTATACATGTTTACCACAGGTTTTATCAAAATATCAGCATGATTTTTTATATATATGCAAGATTATTTTAAAGTTTATATAAAAAGTCAAAGGAACAATATAGCTAAAACAATTTTAAAAAAGAAAAATAAAGTGATCCATCCAATCCATTGAATGGACCATCCAATCTCAAGACTTATTATTTAGCTAAATTAATCAAGACTGTGTGTAAGACACAAACATAGGCCTCAATCTAAAACTCACACCTTATTCAAAAATTAACCTGGATGGGTGCTAGATTTAAACATTAAACATAAAACGATAAAACTTTTAGAAAAAAATATAGAAGAAAATCTCAGGATGTAGGCCTTGGTGAGGAGTTCTTAGATTTTATATCAAAATCATGATCCATAAGAGTAAACACTGGTAAATTGGACACTATCAAAATTAAAATATTTTGCTTTTTTAAAAGATTGAAAGGTATAGTTAGTAAGAAACCACAAATTAGGAGAAAATATTTAAGAAATACATCTGACAAAGGATTCATATCTAGAATTCATGAAGGACTCACAAAATTCAACAGTATATAAAAACAATCCATTTAGAAAATGGGCAAAAAATATAAAGAAACATTTTCCAGAAGAGGATTTATGGGTAGAAAATGAGCACATGAAAAAAATTTCTACATCACTAGCCATCAGGGAAATGCAGTATGAGATATGACTACAATGAAATACATACCATCAAAACAACTAAAATTAAAAAGTGACAATACCAAATGCTGGTAAGGATTCTGAGAAACTGAGTTTCCTCTACATGCCTTCTGGAGATGTAAAATGGAAAATAGGAAGTTTCTTTTTTAAAAAAACAAAAATGAAACATGCACATATAATACAGCAATCTTACCCCTGAGATTTATCCCAGACAAATGAAAACGTACATCCACACAAAACCCATCTATGTTTGTTCATACTAACTTTATTTGCAATAGCCAAAAGCCAGAATAACCAAAATTTCCTTCAATGAATGGGTGAATTGTTAAACAAACAGTAATATATCTTTATCATTGGACAGAAAGATGAACCATACAAAGCAATAAAAAATAAATAAAAAGAACTATTGATACATGCAACAACTGGATGGTTCTCAAGTACATATACTAAATTTACAAAGTGAATCTCAAAAGGTCACTTCTTGTATGATTCTATTTGAATAACATTCTTACAATTATAAAATTATGAACATGGGGAACAGATTAGTGGGTATAGGTGTTAGGAATGGTTAGGGGAAGATGGAGAGGTGCGGAAGGAAGATGAGCATAAAGAGGTAACACAAGAAAGATCTTTGTGGTGATAGAATAGTCCTTGGCCTTGACTGCAGTGGTGATTTCACCAATCTGCACATCTGATAAAATGACATAGAAAACACAGTATTTATGAATGTCAATTTCCCGGTTTTGATATTATACTCTGGTTATGTAAGAAGTAGCCATTGGAGGGAACGGAATAAAGTGTACAGTGAACCTCTCTGTACTATCTGTGTAAATTCATCTGAATCTGTAATTATTTCAAAATAAAAAGCTTTGTGAAAATCATGTAGCCTAAATTGTCCTATTTCTGTCTCTTTAATTAAATACTGCTCACTTGACACTAAAAGCCATCTATATCTGGACAAATAAAACAAATAAATCAAATTTTCTCATTAGTTTTTTAAATTATGAAGACTTTAGAAGAGGTCTATTAAGTGAGATCTGGGGAAAAATCTTTTGCTTTTAAAGACACAATGCTGACATAGTTTCAATGAAGAGTTTGATTATTAGAAACATAAAATGTTTGATGGTGAACCACTTGTAAAGTGCAAAGCTATCGGTGTGAAGGCAGATCATATGACTTATATAATGCTCAGTTTAGAGTACACATGATGAGCATTAACACAATACATAAGGTAAAAGATCAGCCAGATGCATATGGAGGTTTCTGGATGCCTACTTATTTTTTTCATAAATTCCTTAAAATTAAACTAAATTAAAGCACACAATACTTACTACTCACTATTTCAGCCTCTCATTAGGCAAGTTTAAAGTGGGTTGATGTAGGTATATGGTTAGGAACTGTTAGTTTACTAGCATATGAATGCTAATTCATGTAATTTTTAAAAACAGAAAGATTCAAAGGGAAGCCACAGCAAAGACAGCAGGAACTAATTTGGCTAGTGAGCGATACACTGGGTATTCAGGAGCTCAATAATCCCATAGGGAGTTCCAGCTCTAAAAGGCTGTGATAAAGACAGCACAACATCAGGTGACATTTTTGTCTCAACATAACAATTGAGAATAGAGTGATATTGAATAGAAATCCTCATGGTTTTCTATCATTCTACTTATCAAACTCTCAAATTAGACTTTTTAATACAGTTCGATGGCATTAACAAGAGATCTAAGTTAATGCAAAATTAACTATATTGATTAATGCAAAATTGAAAATACTGTGGATCCAGATGGCAGACTAAATGTACGTATTTGTTTCCAACGTCCACCCAAAATCCAATTGCAATACAAGGACAATGTATAGAAGAGAATAAATCTGCAACAACACTGAAAATGGGAAGAGGCCTTTGGTAAACATGATGTTTTAACCAGTATCTGGATGATTGAACAAATGACAAAGAGGCTGAAAGATACACAGGAAAAAGTGCAAAGACAGCATCCACTTTGTGCTTTTAGTGTTTTCAAATATGTTCATATTTTCTTTGGTTTTATTGTTACATTTACTTTTTACCCTTCTAGGGAATTTATTTATGTATACTGATATGTATTCTTTTTTTCCATTGCAGTTTCTCAACATCATTTGTTGGATAGCCCAGCTGATTTAGTCTGGTTTCCTCCCAAAATCAGAGCCCAGGACAGAGGGTATCTATGTTTTGAGAGTGTGTTCAAGGAGGAGTGAGAGACCAGGGTCAACAGAGGACTGAGAGCTAACTCAAGCATTATTTAATGTGCCCCAGCTTCAAGTGACTAGGCACCCAATGAGGGACATTATCAGGTGCCTGGGAACATGTGACTCAAAACCATTCACTGGAAACTCCTAAAAAAGAAGCATTCATTCATTAGCTCCCATCTCTCTTCATGTGGGATGGATTAAGGCCAACGGCACTCAAAGTAGGATTATCAGAGAAGACTCAGGAGAGGAAACGAGAGACACTCAGCAAACACATGCAAAAAAGAGCCAATAATAAGAAGGTCAAAACCTGTGCAGAACAATCCACCAGGGGCTTGGCTGGAATCAAAGGTGAGGCCACGAAGAGGTAAGGCAGTGGTCCAGTGGTGTGAGGCACACTTTCCTTCAGCACTGATTTGAAGTACTCACTTACCCATACATTAAATATCCATAGCTATATTAAGTCTCTTCCCAGAGCCTTTACTATGTTCCACTGGTCAATTTTATTATTCCTGTGCTGATAAACCCATTTTTTTATTATAGTAGCTTTAGAGTATAAGTTGATTTTTGGTAGGAGCATGACCTTCATGACTGTACCATTTCAAATATGTAATGGCCATTTTCCATATGTTATATTCCAGATGTACTTAAGAATCCCTTTGTTAGAAAACAAACTAACAAAAATCCTGTTAGAAGTTGGAGTGATATTGATCTGAACTTACAGATTAATTTGAGGAGACTTAAGAACTTTATGACATGATCTTTTCCATCCAAGATTATACTATTCTGCCCCATTTGTTCTAGTCTTCTTTTATGTCCTTTAGTTAAGTTTCATACACCTCTTTATACATGAACTGCATATTTCTTGCTAGGTTTATACTCAGGTAGTTAATTAGGTAGTTGTTAATCGATTTTTTCATTTTATTTTCTAATTGACATGATGACCGGACAAAGCTATGAAATTTTATATATTAATTTTCTGTGTGAACATCTTTGTAAATGATCAAGAGTTATCTGTTTCCATCATTTTCCATTTTGTAATTCATTGGGAATCCTAGGCATTCAACCATAGTCTACAACCCGTTTATACTGACGTGCATTTTAATTCCAATATTTTAATAAATTTGTTCTTCCTAAGATCACTAATTGCTTCTGTGTTGTAAATTTATGGTCTTTATCAACAGTCCACCTATTTGATTTTTCAACTGAATCTCACAGAGATGACCACTTCTACCTTCTTGAAATACTCTATTTTCTTTGTTTCAGTGATACCACTCTCTTTTGATATTTCTTTTATTTCTCCAGTCACTTTTTCCTGGTCCCCTCCATCTTGCTGTTCAGAAATCCTCGTGATTCTGTCCTGTGCTACGTTAGTTTCATATTAAAAATGTCTTTAAAAAATTTCTATCATGTCATTAAGTTTAACTATCCAAACGTTTGTTAATTCCTAAATTTATATTACAGACCAAGTGACATATCAAACTAGAGTGGCAGAGAATCTGCCCCAATACAGGCAGTAAAGAGATGCTTCACCTACAGATAATTCAAAATCATATCAAAACAAAATAAAAGTCAGTCTTCTATTTATTAACACCATTTGTTGGGAATTTTAAACAGTATTGATGATAAAATACTCTTCTTTGGAAAAAAAAAGCTTGATAGATTAAATTCTAAAGAATCACTGTGATTATTGATGAGCTTTAATAATATATACATAAACTTCAAATTAGTACATTTTCTTTTCATACCATTAATAAATAATATTCAAATGGAAATTAACTGGGGAAACTCTTAGTTATACAGTCAGCCCCTGACTTACTTGGAATCATCTACACATGATAGTTTTAAGAATAATTTCACAGGTTAAACATAGATGGAGTTCGATTCATGTACACCATCCAAAACCAGAGGTCCTGCATGTTCTCAATTTGAAACAGCACATTCCAAATAACCAGTGAGAGTACAATAATTGTAAAAATGAAGAAATAGAAATTGAGTTATTTCAGTTGTCATCCTATGTGATTACTTGACATTTTAATTTGTGTTTGCAGTTTTTCAACTGCTGAAATATTTAAAGACTACTAGGATTAATCTTGAAAAACAAAGACATAAACATTATTGTAATTTCTAGATCTTATTATGAAATGGGATTTTTATGAACCAATCCCACACTTATTATGTTTAAAATTTTCTCTGCATATCTTTTGCTTCATGTGAAACAAATTTTGTGAAATTAAAATGAATAAATTATCTAGGGAGAAAGATACATTGATAAATTTCACCATTCTCTTCTTGAGTGAAAAATATAGGACAAAAAGACATATCTTCACAAGATCACTGATAAATTTACAGAAGGTTCAAAACAAGAAACTTTAATATCATTATTCATTATAGTAACAAAACAATAGGTATAATTTATTTTCCTTTGTTTCAAAAAATGCATTAATGTAATTAAAAAGTATTGTTCTATTGTTTTCTTTTTGTGCACTAGAATATTTAATTTTTTATTGAGTACATTCAATAAAAATGAGTTTTTTATATATTTTAATTTTTATTCTGTCATACATTAGAATTATTACTAAAAATAATTTTATTATATAGAGAAGAGAGGTGGCTAGGTAAGTAGTCACGCCACAGTAGGGTTCAGTACTTATGTCTGGGCTCCTGGCATTAGTATCTAATCTCTCTGACACTTCCATTTGAATTATTCTAAATCATTTTAAGCCTAACATATCTTAGAGATACCTGGAGGGCTTAGTTGGCTAAGCATCTGACTCTTGATTTCAGTTCAAGTCATGATCTCACAGTTTGTGAGATCAAGCCCCACATCAGGCTACATTCTGACAGCACAGAGTCTGCTTGGGATTCTCTCCCTCTCTCTTTGCTCCTGCACAAATCCTGCTTGCAGCTCTCTCTCAAAATAAATAAATAAACTCAAAAAAAGGCTAACAAATTTTTTTCTTTTAATTTTTTACTTTTTATTTATTTTTGAGAGCAAAAAAGACAGAGTATGAGCAGGGGAGGGGCAGAGAGAGTGGGGGAAACACAGAATCCGAAACAGGTTCCAGGCACTGAACTGTCAGCACAGAGCCTCATGCAGGGCTCGAAACCACAAACCGCGACATCATGACCTGAGCCAGAGTCAGGCATTTAACTGACTGAGCCACCCAGGTGCTCCAGAAGTCTAACATATCTTAAACTGGACTCTTGATATTCTTTTTCAAAACCTATAGTTATTGTAAGGATGCAGGTCCGATCCGGCCCTCACCACCGCCTGTCCCAGCCTTCCCGGAGCCGGTCGAGGAGCACCTCCGCAGTGGAGATGCGCCTGGCGGCCATGGAGGGGGCAGGGGGCGTAGGGGCGTACCCCCCCCCACCAGCCGCAGGTCCAATCCAGCCTTCCCCTTCACTTAAAGGGGAAGGCGCCGGCTTCTCCTAAAAGGGTGCGCATTAAGGAGGGACAACTCCTGCGGCCCTCAATGGGGGGAGGCCTGCGATACCTTTGACCTTTCTAGAGGGGGGCCTAGTCACGCCCCACGTGGGGGTCCTGGGCCCATTCTGATTGGTCAGTGCTCTGGATGGTGTGATTGGCTCCCACAACTACCAGCGTTGATGGGGGGGCAGGGATTGGATCACTGTACACCTGTCATCATTTCCTGTAACGCCCCCTCCCAAAGGTATAAAAGGCCCTGCCCTGCCTTTGTTCGGGGCTCTCTCCCCGTGGCCGGTGGGTCAGCTGGAGACTGTGAGCCCGAGCTTAAGCTTGTAATAAAGGTCCTTTGCTTTTGCAGGTCTCCCTAGCAGTCTCTGGTGTTTGTTTTGGGGTGATTTGGGGCGATTTTAAAAACTTGGGCACAACAGTTATGTCTTCTCTCCTATCAGTAAATGATATTTCCATCCCTACCTTTATCTATTTTAGAAAGGGAAGAAGAATATTTGATTTCTTCTCTTTTTTTTCATGACTCCTCATTTATGATCCATCACTAACTTCTGTGGCTTTTTCCTCTGAAACACTCCTGGGTTCTTGGACTCCTGTCCCATCTGTCTCCGTCCTCTCTAGCTGTAGCTCTGGATCTAGCTCTGATCATTCTAACCTAAAGAAATGTTGGTGGTGAACTAAAATATAGGGAAAAGCACATAGTAAAAAAATTATAACCAAAGTCATTTTTTCCCTCAATATTGTTTGAGATCCTTAGTAATGAGAGGCCTATAAGGGCACACATGGAAAATAGTGACTGTGGGTGGGAGTTAAGGGGTGAATTTTTCTTCCTGAAATGCCTTGCTCTCCCCATTCCTCAGATCCCCCTCTAGGAACCCCTCTCACATGTATCTGAAGCTTAGACTCCTTTCCAATATTGACATAATGCCCATTGGAAGAATCTCTCTCAAGTGACATGAAGAACTATAGAAAAAAGAAGGAATCAACAGAAACGATGATACACAGAACAGTTGTGACAGATGGGAATATAATCCATGGTACTGTTGTGGGGAAATAAAACTTTTTAGAACTAGTGATTTGTGAAAGTGATTTGCACAGCAGGGCTCGATATTTCATATAACTTCAGAGCACTCCACTTGTATGTGCTTGCTTTGCTGTTATGAGCCTATGAATTAAGGGGGGGGAAACACAGTGGTTTTAAATGCCTTTGTGTTTTGTTAAATCAAAGAAATAAAACATTGCTAATTGGTCCTACAAATACCTTACATATAACTGAGTGCAAACATCAATCTTTGGGCTGAGCCTTTTATTCTCATGTATTTTGATTCTGCTTATAATTCAGCTTCATAAAGCTCCACTGGACTGAAACCAGGTTGTGAGTGTTGATAATGAGTCTCTGAAAACTCATGAACAATTATCAAGACTAACTTTGTTATACATCTGACCTAGACATTAAGCAGAGGGCTGACTTTGAGGGATCTGGGATGGCTTTCAGAAGCTTTATGTATTTATCCACCTTTCCCCATAGACTTTCATTCAGAGAGAACAGCTGCATCAAATTCGAGAAAACAAACTTCTAAACCATGAAATCACTAGACACTGAGTGATTTGGGCCAACACTCTATTTGAAAGAGAATTATAAATTCAGGCAGCATTGCTTTGGTACTATTCAAATTTGATGTGTATTTTATGGTTCATAATTAAGAACACAAATACATTTATGTCACCAAAGATCACAAGTTCCGTTTTTAGTAAATGTTGGCTCCTAGAGCTTGGATGTACAAGGGAGTGCATTTCATTAAAACTGTGATAAAATAGCAAAGAAAATGTTACTTTCTTAAGAGTAGAAATTGGTTGAGGAAAAAAGCCTCAGAGGATTACTGAGTTCCTTTTCTGTTTCTGCTAAAAATTTGCTAGACTTTTGTGTTCGTTTGCAAAAAATGACCCAATTCTTCACCATTTCGGGCATCCATGACCTTCACCTTAAACTTTGCTGGGGTCTCCTACTCTGACTCTGGGCTTAGCCATGTAGATTGTTTTGGCCAATAGATTTTAACAAATGTAACAAGCAGAGGGTGAAGAGTGCTTACATGAGTGCTCCTTGCTTTTCTAAGATTTTCATGGGAGTATTTCCAGGCTGGCCTGATGGATAATGAGAGTCACCACAGTCATTTCAGTGAGACTACTTGGATATGCTAACAACCAGCCAACCTCCAGACACACAAGCTCGCCTGGGCAGGATGAGCAGAGCTGCCTGGATGACCCACAGCTGACTGTGGACAAGTGAGTCAGTCCAACCCGTATCAACCAAATCCCTCAGACTCATGAGCCAAATGAACATTTATTGTCCATGTAGCTGAATTTTTCTGGTCGAGTGTTACACAGCATCATTGTGACATTAGATAATGATACCACCTTCTCATCTTTTAAATAGATTCCAAAGTGCCTACTACTTTCTACAAGGTTAGCATGATGTAATGAAAACATAGATATCATAGAAGAATCCAAAGGGTTTTAAGTCAGAAGATGGACTTTGGGTGCTAACGCTGTTACATGCTGGTTTTGTGACACAATTTTATTCAAATTCTCTACACCAGTCAAATGGGTAATTGTGAGAATTAAAATATATGCTACGTCAATCTTGCTGGGTGACCTTGGGCAAGTGGGTTAATCACCTTAACCTCAGTTTTCACTAGTAAAATGAGGTTTAGAACAATTGTTATCCCTCTAAAGTAATTTTAAAGGTTAAAAAAAAGGATATAAAGAGCTTTACAGTTAGAAAATGCTCATGTATATGAACAATTATTATTTTCACCATTAGTTATACTTATAGTTTTGACAACAAAAGTGGGGCACTAGCTAAAAGATTTCCAGTAAAATGCACTCGTTACTCAAGCAGGCCTTCAGGTCTTTGGGTGTAAGAATCTGTCCCTGTGGCTTCCTTTTATGAACACAAATGAGTTGCTTGATGACAAATTAGCTAATCATCCCCCCAGAAGGTGAAAAAGTCTTCATAGGGAAATGAATTTAAAATCTGGAGCTTTACATGGAGAAAGTAAAGGAAGCAGAGAGTCAATGTGCCCCTTAGAGAGAAGGGCCATATGAAATAGCTAGCAGGAAGCCGTGAGGGGTGCTGGGAATCCTATGGGTAAGACTGCAGTTGGGTAAGAAAGCATTGGGATGCTGACGCAAGACATGGGCTGGAGTTAAATAACCTTGGGCACTAATTTAATGAAAGTTTTGAAGTTGGTATTTCTGAAATTGTGTAGTGCTTTTTTTTTTTATCTTGCATGCGCGCCCACACACATGCACGCACATGCACACACACACACCGTTGTCCAGTGTGGCAGGCTCCCATGAGCTCTCCCATGAGTTGATTGGTGCTTCAAGTAACATAGGATTTGGGCCTCTGGAAAGTCTTTGTTGATAGCAATTTAGATCGCAAAGAACAGTGTCCCCAATCAAATGTAATAGAAAAGGAAGAATGAGAAAGAGTACATATAGGGTTCAGTAGAAGCAGAGATAAGAAGAAGATTCTTCTGAGCATAAAGGCAGAGAAGTGTTATAGTATTCAACAGCTCTCAGAGCTGAAGGCAGACAGAATGAAACAGCTGGCAAACAAATGGCAGCAAATAACTGAGCACTGAAAGACTGGTAGAAAGAATTGCTCCAGTTTTCTAGTCTGGAGATAATGAATCTGAATACTTCAGATTTTTTCATTAGTGTGTGCAATACAAGGAATAATGGTTTTTGGAAGAAATAAACACCTGAGAGAACATTTTTTATACCTCTAGAATCGAGCTGAGATATGCAAAGCCCTCCAGCAAACATTGCCGCAGGCACCAACACCTTCCAAGATAAGTAAAGGGACAGCTCTGGAGAGCCAGAGGCTGACTCCGAGTTAGCGTGCACAAACACAAGCAGTCCAGAAGTGAGCGTGGAGAGGTGAACAACAGGAACGCCGAGGGAAATTTTGTGAACAAGAGCAAATTATAAGTGTCACAGGAGGATAGATGCTTTAAGAAAAAACAGGCATGCTTTTCATAAGTTCTGTTTTATTTGTGTAATAAAAAGTCTTAATCTGTTACTGCTGATCTGTGATTTAATGTATCAGAATAATGTCCCCACCCTCGCCCAGATGGGGACCTGTCATTACCACCTAATCACGTCCCTAAGAATTGATTTGCTGTATCTGCCTTTAGAATTCTCACTAGATGAGTCTAAATTTTCCTTAAATTTGAAGGAGCGAACAGTTATAACCAGAGCAGCTATAAATAAAAAACGAAGAGGTCCTGAATCCTGGACCCAGAGTTGACACCAGCCTGAATCTACACATTTAATTCCTCCTTGGTGAAGGCAAGGAGGTTCATTTAAAGAGGCATTATTTGTTAGCAGGTTTGTGACCAGAAACATGCTCTATAAAAGTGTTGCAGAGCAAGAGTAAAAAGTGGCACAGAATCTAACATCAAGAGAGCATAGAAGTTTCTTTTTACAAACATATGGACACACCAGAAGTTATTCTTTGACTTCAACAAGGTGGCCTTAAAATTTTAACATAGATTTCTGGATCTGGATGCCATAGATCTATCTAGACTAATGTTGTTAAACTCACTTTTTTTCCAAAAGAACTATAATATTTAAAGTATAATTTTTCCTAATATTGTATACAAATTAATGTTAACACTGAATTAATTAGTTGATTCAATAAACATATATTTTTGAGCACCTTCTATATAATAGTAAATATTATCCCAGCTGGTGGGATGGAACAGTAAAAACAAACACATACACAAAAAAGAAAAATCTCAATTTCTATGGAACTTTCATTGTAACAGAGGAAACTTAACAAATATAAATAGATGATTGATAGATTGATAGGTGGATAGATAATTGATAGGTGATAGATAGAGCGATAGGTAGATGATAGATACATGTGTGCATGAACACATATATTAGAAGATTTAAATGTTTTGAAGAAAACGACAGGGACAGGAATTCAGGAAGTAAAAGAGGAAGGCTCCAAATTGCTCAGGTGAGCTTCATTGACCTTTGAGGGAAGATCACCAAGAGGTGACAGCATGGAATTCCCAGGCAGAAGGAACAGCAACAGGCTGTAATGACCCTCAGGTAGGCACACGCCTGTGTGTGACAGGAACAGCAAAGAGGCTGGTATGGCTGGAATGGATGGGTCAGAAGGGAGAGTAGCAGGAGGTGAGGTCAGAGAGGAAATGAGAGGCACACTGGATTGAAGTTGTCGGCGATTGTAACATTTTTGGCTTTTAAGTCTGAGTGAGTTAGCAAGCCATTCCAGGGCTTTAAGAAGGGGAGCAACACAATATGACAGATGTTTTGCGTGTATTCTCTGTCAATAGGGTGAGTATAGTCTGACGGTGGAGAAAGGGGTGCAAAGGCAGAAGCAGCGAGAAAGTTACTGTAATAACATACATGAGATCCGAGAGCAGAGTGGCCCAGGATGAAAGCATGGATCATGGGAATAAGTGCCTACTTTCTGGACAAATTATGAAGGCAAAATTCACGATCTGTTAGACGAACATGATAACCACTACACTACAGAAACCGTCAAAATTCACAATCTGTTTGCTGACAGATTATGACTGGTATGTGTCAACCAAATAAGGTCAAAGATAATTATAGGTTTTGACATGAGAACTAGAAGTATGTGGTTGCCATTAACTAAGATGGGGAGCATGACAGGCAAGAACATGATTATTTGGTGAAAAGGCAACTGATATTAAGTGTTCGGTTTTGAACATGCTAAGATCGTCATGCTTATTTCATACTCAAGGGAAAAATCCAAGTTAGCAGGAAGCTACAAAGCCTGGAGTTCTAGGAAACATCCAGCTTAAAAACAATAAATATCAGAGTCTTTAGCAGAAGTGGGTATGTGTAGCCATGAGAATGGATGACATTGACAAAAGAGTGGATGACAGCAGAAAAGAGGTCCCTGATCCCAAACATTCCAATGCTCAGAGGCTGGACAGTGAAGTGTTACCCACCGAAGTCCCCAAGCAGGAGTGATCAGTAAGGCTGAAGGAAAACCAAGTGTGGTGCCCTAGAAGTCAAGTGAAGAAAGTGTGTCAAGGAAAAGGGAGCTAATCAAATTGGTCAACTGAGAAACAACCATCAGATTTAACAATGTGAAGGAGGTAGAGTGTTGATGAAGCACAATTTTCTCAGTCAATAAGAAGGATATCAGGTGGGATGGAGGGAAGGGGAGAAATGTTTGGGACTTGAGAGGATGTAAGGTAGGCGGCAGTCTCTTCCTCTTGACACACTGAGCCATGGCAGGTACTGTCAGGAGCAAGCAGAGAGTGGGATTTAACCAGCATTGAGATAAGTATGAGGAAATAAGAGAAGGCTTAAAACATCAAATGTGCATACAAAGGAATGATTATAGAGGCACCTGAGTGTCTCAGGAGGTTAAGTGTCTCACAGTTGGTGAGTTCAAGCCCCTGCATCAGGCTCTGTGCTGTCAGCATGAAGCCTGCTTTAGAGTCTTTGTCCTCATCTCTTTCTGCACCTTCCCCACTGTGCTCTCTCTTTCTCAAAAACAAATAAACATTAAAAAAAAGAAAGGAGATATTATGACTGGTCATAAGGTTTAAGCTGAAAAGAAAGGAATGAGGACATGAAGAGTGGGGGGGGCGGGGAAGTGAAAATCAGTGAACTTTAAGCACTAATGAGGAAGAGAGAGAGAGACTGTTGAAATAAGGGCTCTAGGGAATGTGAGGTGGGAAAGTGAGGTGACAGTTTGAATACTGAATTCTTTAAATTAGAAATATGGAGTCACATATATTGGAAATGCTAAGTCTTAGAGTATGATCATCAATGTGAAAGAGTGAAGGAAGTTGTTGGTCAAGATTGTAGAAAGAGAGAAAGTCAAATAATTAAGAGTCCAGGGTATTGGAGAGATAATCTACATGGATATTGAAATTGCGATGAATTATGCCAAAAGCAGTGTTAAAGAATACCAAGTATGTTTTAGGGAAAAGCACATCAAGTTCTTAACATTTGTTTTTTTAATGCATGCCTAAGACTTTGTAAAATGACTTATGGGAATAGGTCAACAAGGAGCATACTCTATACTTTACTTGAATTGATTTATGGCAGAAGCTTTAGGTTGTATTCACATTCTGCACAATACTAAACATTGGAATCTCTCTTGTGCTTTCTTTGTGTGCTCTGGGCAGCATGTTTTATTTTATTGACCAAAATCTCATTTACAGTTCAATTAATGCAGTAGAGAAAACATGGTACATGCCAACCCCTTCCATTCTGTATGGTCTGCACTGCGATTCTAGCAAGCCAAATCCAATTAATTCAAAAGAGAGAGCAGTGGAGAGAAGAGATTTAGTTCATTCTTATTAAGAACCAATTCCTCCTGCTCATTCAAAATCGGTATGGAAATGTTGATACCAAAGTAACTACATCTTACAGTTCAAGACCCTTTTTGAAATTTAATATCTTCTAGTTTACTTTGAGATTTATCAAAAATGCCATGCACAATATTTAAATTCACATATATACATGCAAACACATAGAGAGAGCACAATTTTACTAAGGATATGTCATATTTTGCTCTCATAACTGAATGAAGATTTCACCATACTCTGCTTGCTCATATTTCCTTTCAGTGTCAGTTGAGCGATTTGCTATGCCATCTTGTTTTCAACAGGAACATACACGTAAATCAGCCCTATTCCTACAGCTGAGCGCTGAAAACATGGACACAGAAAATGTGCTTGATATCATTTGGCAGTGTAGCATCCTTTGAGTATTGTTTGATTTTATTCATACTTTTTTCACTGGAGATTATAATCTACTATACACAGTGTGCTATCAATATTGGTGCAAAATTTCTTGTCAAGATTCTTCTTACAAACTGGAATTGTAATATGACCGACCTGTTTTCCCTCTTCTAACAACTATATAAAATAATAGATTGCTTTGCTTCTTTTCTGTATAAAGGAAAAAGATATGATTTGGCATAAACAACAGCTATCTTTTATTAATGTATATCTACTTGAAGCCAATGCTGTGGATAAGTAAATATGCTAAATAAAGTTCTATGTCCTTGAACTTTAAAAAATGGTTTGACATCCTATAATAAAATCTCATTCTCAAATTTTTTTTTTTTTTTGGTCATGTAAGTCAATGTCACATAATCTTTTTAAAAATGACTTAAAAATGAATGTGTATCAGGTCCAGGGTCAAGTTATTATAATATTATTTCTTAATTTACTTCTGTTTGTCTGAAAGGAGGACCATTTAACATCCAGGTATAGTTGTTGATATGGAAAGGCTATGCAATTATAAAAAGAATTTGAGTTGGTCAAGAATACCAAAAGCAAATAATCAGTATTGAATTTCATCATATAAATCATAAAGTACAAATATGAACAAACTTTAGAGGAAAATAAATTTTATTTAATAAGCAAAAATAGGTTTATAATATCATATGAGATTTAAGTATGACAGCAGTAAGTGAGCTGAAATATTAATTTGAAAATAGGGACAGTGTTCACTTTTGCCTTTTTCCCTTAGCATTGATTTATGTACATCTTTTACTCTCTTATTATTTCAACTGGTCTATGATCCAATTCCTAATTAAATGTAAAATCCTCAGTTTTAGATATTGCTTTCCGTTTGCCATCATTACTCTATCTTAGAGTACAAAAAAGCAACAGAAGGTGCACCCTAAGTTCTCAGGAATCTCAGTTATCAGTTTCCTAACCATCCTCTTACTTTCCCTGACTCAAAGCTCCACCAGGCCCTGGGCTACTGCATGTTTAATTCATGCATCTTTGGCAAGGATTATCTCATCTGCAACTTGAATAATGCATTCTCCTACAATTCAAATTTGTGTTACTACTACCAACACAATAATAATGTAGGTTCAACATCTGGTGTGTGAAGTGGAGAGGTTCTAACAAGGAACAAATGAAAAACAAAAGTATGAGGCAGAAGATCTCTACTGTTTCCTGAAATCTGTGCCAGGTCTAACCCTGGGTCAAGTGCAGCTGCCAAATCCTCTGCTTCTGAAGTTCCACAGCACTTTATCTCTTCTCTCTTTTGGTGGTAAACTCTGTTCCATCTAATAGCTCCCATAATGGGAGTAAAGCAAAAATGAAGAACCTCTATCACTCTCCCATATGCACTATCTCTTTGGAATTCTATAGCAAGAACTCCATGTGGAGCCCAGTTCTGCAGAGAACATTATTAGTTCAATTCAAAGTTCAGACCAAACCTTGCCAAGCCTGCTATCACTTCCCACCAAGAGTTACGAAGTAAGTGAAGCTAGTAAGTGGGCATGAAATGCATCAAAATCAATATTGATCCCCATTCTCTCTCAATGTGCTGCTCCATTCCCAAAAATAGGCTAGAGAAGGCATTCTAAGTTGAGTCATCTTTGATGTGGAGCATTAAGTGCCTGATTCCTGTCCATGTTAAAAATTGCTAAAAATAGGAGGAAATCCCAAGACAAAAGGGAGGTTCCTTCACACTGGCATGGTGACACATGTAAAATGGGTAGTCATGTGGTACCAATTCTCCTCTTCTCACTCAGAAACGGAGTCCCCAAATGTTAATCGAGCACATGGGTACCTAGAATAAGGACCACATAGACTAGTCTTCATTGTAGGTATCTAAGTTCTGGCCAATGTAATATATCCAGAACTGGTGGTGAAACTCTTAGGAAGAGGCAAGATGCTGACATACAAATGGGATGGATGGTTTAAGCTGGAGGAAACAGGCACCATGGGCCACAAAATGGAAGATAATGCAGAAACTATGTAGAAGAAACTGAATCCTTGATGATCATGGAGGACCTGCAAACTCCTATCCAGACTTTTACAGAAGAGAAAAATAATTGCATCCTATTTCAGCCACTGTTATATTTGTTCCTGTCATATGCAGATGAAACTAATCATAACTAATACATTAGAGAAGCTAATTGTCTCATTTTATTAGAAGCATTCAGAAGCAATTATGAAGAACTCCCTTTCACAGGTGTTCCTATGAGATGATTTCAATATTATATGCATTTCAAGAAGCATAATAGCATCGGATAATGTAATTAATTCAACCCATTTTGCTCCCTTATCCAGTTCCTCTAAATCCACACAGTTCGCTGTTAAGCTTGTAAAGTAGCATCATAATCATTACAAACATTCACAAAATTTCTGGTTCTCCTTCCAGACACCTGGCAGAGTTGCCCTTTCCTGACCACTTGAAATCGGGTGGCTATGTGACTAGCTTGACCAATGAAATGTGAGCAGAAGTGACATATGTCACTTCCGGGAGAAAGTTTTAAGAACCTATGTGAGATTCACACTTTGTGTGAGAAGCCCTCTTTCCCCCACAGTGGTGATTATGAGTACTTGCCAAGATACAGCCCCTTTTCTCTGGGTCCCTGAAGAAATGTTATGAATGCCCCTGTCATTCCACTAAAAAGCCTAAAGCAGAACAAAGAAATAAGTTTTATTTTATTAAAACATCTATTTGGGGGCAGGGGTTGTTTCTGCAATAGTAATTAGCCTATACTAACTGATATAGGTAGCTCCCTGAACAGTTCTTATAGCCTTAATCATCCTGTGCATGACGTTATATTGAGAGAGAGAGAGAGAGAGAGAGAGAGAGAGAGAGAGAGAGAGAACTTAACAACTCTTAAACACTGAACTAACAGGAATATCCAAGGTCTCGTTTGCCTAAGGCTTTTCTCCCTTCACAGGTTTCCCGACATACCATCCAAACACTTTAAGATCTCTCTTCCTTCCCATAGAATCTTTCTCTCAATCTATGCTTTTTCAAGATATTACTTCATGCATCTCCCTCCCTGGTTCTGCTTCCAAATGTCTATGAAGACTAAATCTATACTAGTTCCTCCCACCTGCTTAGATCCCTCTTCATTTATTTCCATGACCACTTCTGAATCTTCGCAGGTCTTGTCCCCAGCACTCTACTGAATATGTTGTCTGTAAGTATACCAACGATTTCAAAGTTCATAACATGAGTGGCTTCATTCTCCTCAACTATTTTGCCCCATGGGCCATGGATAACATTCTTCCATAGCTTTAATAAAAACATTTTTTCCTGGCCCTCTTCTTCTCTCTAGCCACTTTTCTCCATCTCCTTTGCTGACCACTTTTCTAATTGCAGCCACCACCAAGATTCTCCAAACAATCTCCTTTCCATTTACTCTTTTTTTTGTCCTTTGACTAAGCTCATCAACCCCACAATTAATGAGATGATGTCTTAAAATCAGTACCTGCAGCTCCAAAACTCACTCAGCAATTACTCAGAAACCTCAGAGTTAGATTCTCCTAACCAAAACAGAAATCATTATCTTCTGCCTCATCTTTGGGTTGCCATTTCTATTCTCCACAATATCTCAACCTTTTATGTTAAAATCCTCAGTCATTATTGACTCCTCTTTCTCTTTAACCCACACCCAATCAGGGTCTTCATTCTACTTCTTTCTCTGTGTCTCACTGGCAATTCTTTTGTTCATATTTGTATTATCTCTACTAGCTCTTTGAAATAGCCTCCTTACTGAGCTACCTGACTTCCTTGTCTATTCATGTTAATCCGCCATTCATGAAATCTCCTAAATTGTCTCTCAACTATTAATCATATCTTGACCATATCATCTCTACAAAATGAAGTGCAAGTTCTCATTGCATGAAAAAGCCCTCTAGTGGTGCCTGTGTGGCTCAGTTGGTTAAGCTTCCAATTTTGGCTGAGATCATGATCTCCAGTTCATGGGATAAAGCCCGCATCAAGCTCTGCACTGATGAAGTGGGGCATGCTTGGGGTTCTCTCTCATCCTCTCTCTCTCTCTCTCCCTCCCTAATTCATGCTTTTTCTCAAAATAAATAAATAAATAAATAAATAAATTTTTAAAGGCCCTCTAAATCTGACTTTATAACTTTTTAGCTTTATGTCCTACACTTTCCAAATAGCACTATAATCCAAAACATCAGATGATTCTGCTTCAAATCTTTTTGTTTTTCAGGTTTCTTCTTAATTTTTACATTTCTATACTATTCTTTACATTTCTATGTCCTCAACTTGACCATAAACTAGTCTATGTCTATTAATTTTTATATTTCCAGAACCTAAAGCAAAGCCTGGAAATTATAGGTGAGGTTGACATTGAGATGTTATGTACACAAAAATAATCATTAATTTCTATAATTACTATAATTAATTTAATATAACATATACTGAGATATTTTTATACATATATTTTAAGCAATAAACAATTATTTTTAATTTTTTAATCTTCTTTTTATTTTTGAGAGAGACAGACAGAGTGCAAGCAAGGGAGGAACAGAGAGAGACAGAGACACAGAATCCTAAGAGGGTCCAGGCTCTGAGCTGTCAGCACAGAGCCTAATGTGGGACTTGAGCTCATGGACTGCAAGTCATGACCTGAGCTGAAGTCAGACGCTTAACCAACTGAACCACCCAGACACCCCAGAAATAAAAAATTCTAAGCTTATATCATTTTTTGTAAAACAAAAAAACAATAGAACTTCTATAGTTTCTTTTAACTTTACTCCTGTTTTCCTTCCAGTCAAGCTTTGTGTTAAAACTAGTTTTCACTCTTCATAAAAGTTCATGTTATCAAAAAGCAAATCTTTCATTTAGGCAAAAAGTATTTTATGATCTTTTATAGAAGAGGAAAGTCAGTACTAAATTACTTAGAAATAGTTTCAGAATGCTGTAAAGTAAAAGCTGTAATGAATAACTTGTCCATACTTTGTATGCTGAGACATTTTTGAGCAAATCTTAAAAGGTGCATATTCAGTCATGAGACTTTCAGCAAGATTAATGGAAGCAATGCTCCTTAAATCCCTTGGCACAGCTTTGAAAATTTCCCACGTGCTATCAGTGATGCTTTTGTGACTTAAAATTCCAGCTTTGGTTTTAGGTTGCAGATTTAAGGCAGCAATGGATGTGTTTGATATCGAACACCTTATGGCCTCAATTATATAATAACAGGATATCTGGGTTTGATGATAACCTAGAGACTATTCCATCTGATACTTGAATTCTCTCAACAATGCTGGTCAGATAATCATGCTACCTCCATTTGAACAAGAAAATCATTAATGTGAATTTTAAAACTTTACAGAAAGAAAATTTAATCATTGTATAAGTTCCTAAAAACCCTACTAAAACTTGAGGCTTCTAATGATAACTGAAGGACATTTGTGGTAAAGAAGCTTCATAGTTACTTAGTACAGGCTCATTAATGTTAGAACATTCTAGAAAGTGGTCTCTCTACAGTTAGCTATCACAGGATAGTGTTTGTTCACAGATATCCTCAAGATGAGAAATTTGTGGAAGTCTCCCCCAGATGGGAAATTTTAGGGCAGGGAGAGAAATATTCAGGAGGTCTAAGATTAAACTCAAACAAACAAAAATCTTTATTTTGAAGAGCCAAATGCTCTGGAGTTTTCTAAAACTAACTTTTTCCTTTCGGGGATCTTCCACATTACCAAAACAATCTTTAGATTTGCTGGGACATTCTGGAAACTCGATGCCAGTCACATCCTGATTTAAGTCTTGAAGAGTGGTCCAGCCCTTGTATGAGGCTTAGCATCAGCATTCTGAAACCACATTTTTTTTCACCTCTGTAGTTAAGAGCTAAAAGACATTAATATTTGAAAAAATATATTTCTTTGTTATAATATATATGGTACCATTTTCTCCTTGTCAAAATCATTTTGAGTAACTTTTATAATACTTAACTTCCACTAAATGTGTCACCAATTTAAGCCAAAAGGATGTCAACAGCAAACATATTTTAACATGAATTATAATTTATATCTCCATAGAGATCATTGTTTCTAATGCAAGATTCTGCCAGAGTGCCAACCTAAGAGAAAGGAAATCAAGTGTGTTTTAAATGGAAAAGCCTAGAGTCGGAAAAATAATAAGCTATGATCTAGGTATGTTACACTTTGATTTATAAAGTAACTGTGGAATATGCATGTGAAGTACTATTGTTTCCCTTGGTGCTAGGTAGAATCTTTATATCTTGAAGGCAATCACACTCTGGTCTAAAATATTTTAATCTGAAGTAGTCCTTTACACAAAGATCATAATCATTTAAAAATATAAAATGTTTAATAAAATATTTTTGAGAATGAAACAGGAAGCTCTCAGATGCAAGTCTGTGTGCTCCTGTGGCAAAAAATTCACAATACCAATGTAGATTGAGAATGTGTATTCAAAATGTGTTATTTTGTTTTTAAAAAAACAGTGAAATAGAACCGAGAATAGCAATCTCTGATAGGCCACACAGGATCTCAAATAACACCACTGGAAGAACCCAGGTGGAAAGGAAGGTGAAAGAGGTGCTTTCTGGAATTTCTAGAGTATTCAGAGCATGAGTGGCAAGAAACAGGGATGAAAGAACAGAATATCTACAAGACAGTCCTTTTAAAGAATGGATGAAGAAGAAGAAAATAAGTGGCTGTAAGATATCAAAAGGACTACAACTGGACCTCAGATGCCTCTGAGGAAAGTTTGTATCTAACTTTGAAGGAGTCGATAGTTTGAGCCACAAAGAATATCTCGTCTTTAGGAACAAAAGTAATTGAGAGTTGGCACATTTTTAGCTACGTTCTTTTAAAGTAGATTTGACCCAGAGTCCTAGGAACCAAAATACATTATAAAAGCTTTAAACAAGATAGCCTTTGCTCTGGTAATAAAAGCACAGACAGGCATTGTGGGAGAAATTAACACAAAGTTTGCCGGAAGAAAAAGAATGAAATTTTAAGATGAAAATTGATGTGATTACTTTTTTAAATCTATGCCTACCCTAATTGAAAAAAGAGAGAGAAATAAAACTTGTTTGTTTCTCTTTGACCCACATATGGCTAGTGTGTTGTTGCTTTTGTTACATAAGTGTTCTCATACGTTTTAGTGCTCAAAACGATGACAAATTGGTTCGTCTTGGTGAAGAGCTAAGTGAACAGTGGGGAAAGCACTTTAGGCAGACCTTCCAAAAAGAGAAGATGGAGTGGCATTATTTGAATATTGATCACTTGAGTGGAAGCTGGACATCTGTCCCCTAGATTTATGTGGGAAACATTTGGCTTTCCTTCAAACATAACTTTTGTCCTCTCCTCCAGGCAAATGAGTAACCTTCAGTGTTGGAGTGCTATGTTTCTGTTGGCATGTGCTCTTAGGCCTGTGTGTCTGTTTTGCCAATTGACCACACTCTGAAGAAATACACAGAGTAAAGCATAAGCAAATTATCATTTGTCCATTACCTGAATATACTCAAGTGGCGTTTATATGCTACCAGTCTTAGCAAAGTACAGGGGTTTAAAGAAAACTTCTAGTATGTATCATTATGTTTGTTTACGATTATACACTCCTCCTTATAGAACTGAAATCACAATGGCCCACATGGCTGTGGTTAGAGAGGCATTCCCTCCAACACTTACCCAAAATCACTCCTCTGTGTGCAAATTTTCTCTAGCTACTCTCCACAGCCAAACATGAAAATTGTCTAATTTAGTCATTCCCAGATAAAAATAAACTTCTTTAAGACATAGTTCTGAAGGACAGTATTCTTCCCAGATTTACAGAGATGGCACCATTTCATTTCTATTCAGTCTGGGCTTCTATTCAGTCTGATTCAATTAGTTTAGGTATCAATATATAATAGTACCTAGAGTGGGTTCCTTAAATTGTGACATCATAAATATTGCAAAATAAGGTCTCAGGAAGAGTTGAACCAATACCCATTTGAGAACCATATCCAATTTTTATGCCTACTTATTCAAAATGAACTATAAGGCATGCACTGAAGATTTCTATAACAACTTCCAGTGCCTCTCACCTAAAATTGAGTAAAATGTTCAATTACATGGTTAATATCCAAACGATTTGGATGTTCCATGTTTATTATACTTCCCTTCTCCCTTGGGGCTCAGTCTTCTCTGAAACAGAAACTTGATCACAAACTGTAGGCACGACAGAAGTTGTTTGTTAAGTGCAGTAACAAATATGTAGGGCTTGCATCTTTCTGTAGCCTCAATGTGTGTTTCTTTGGTTACTCTGTTTGCTGCAATTATTATCCATTGTGAGTCCCTGTATTCAGTGAAATGGACAATCTTTCTTTCCAGAGAAAGAATCACTTTGAAGTGATGAGGGAAATGAAAATTAATTCTCATGTAAGACTATTATATTCTTTACATAACATATCCCAGCTATTACTTTTCTTAAAGAGAGTAAAATGAGGTGACTCATCTTTATCTAAAGAATACAGTGAAGTGGCAAGGCACAGTGGGTGCCAATCATTTTGTGCCCTTCACCCTCACCTCTGGGAATTTGGGTTACACACACAGACCTGCATTTATGATTCCTATGACAGCTTCCTTCTTTCTGTGACTTCATGCTGTGGTCATAGCCATTACTACAGAGGACACTTGATTCTAGATGGATCAATATGAGAATGTGGCTGAAATTTTTGAAGGCTTGGACCTCAATTCTCTCCTTGGGTCCCTGACTTACATGCTGGAAAGTAAGGGACCTATCAGATACTGGTGCCACTGACCGGAGAGGAGGAAAGGGGATTGTAATAAAAGGGAAGAATAAATCAAACAACATAACAAAGCAAGGATATTAGAAAAATGTTTGATTGTAACAGGCACCTAGCTCCGTTCCTCTCCTCAGATTTGGAGATCCCGCAATAGTCTCATACCCCCTAGTTTGTACTAGTTTAATGATACTAGCAAACAAAGGTGTCCCTCCACCCCCAAAAACACTAGAATATAGCTCATGTGTCCTTAAAAGGTAGGATGTCTTGTTTTCAAGCAAATGGTCCCTCCTAGGGTATGGGACTCCAAGCACCCTGGACCCCCTCTCCCTAACTCTGCAGATATAGTCAACTTGCAATCAGCAGGGTACTGGCTATGCTGTCAGAACTCTGACCAAGTACCATCCCTAGGGGTGAACTGCATTGTCAACCAAGAGGCTGTGGCAGATGCTTTATGGTCCCATCAAGTTCAATGTTTCACTCTTAAGTTGACAATGCTTACAATATAATAATTTACAGTTCTTATCTAGGTAGCCTGAACCAAGCAGCTAAATGAATTCTGGGGAAAAGCCGTAGGCAATCGAAAGACCTGATGGAAGATAATCTGATAAAATAAATTTCATATAAAGGTGTACGTGAGAGACACTGAGTATCACAAGAAAGTTTTACTAACAAACAAAGGATAATACTTTTAAATCTCTTAATACCAAATATTGTATAGATAATACCTGCTTGGTCTTTTCTAAATTTTCTTTTCTCGCAATTGCTCCTGGTTGCCTAGCTACTAGTTGCTTAGTTTTCTGCAGTGCTACCCTATAAAATTTTCTACTCTGAGAAATTTAAGGTGAATCCCTGTTTTATGAGGCAGGGCCCACAGCAAAATCCACTCAATCCCAAGACTCAAGTGAATGAGAATCAATTCAATGTGAACATAGAACGGTTGCCATGAGGGTTAGAATTGACTTACACATCGAAGAAAGTTCTTACGTGATATGACTTTAGGTTGTGAATACAATCCTTAGTGTTCTCTACATTTATCTTCCTCATCTATTGATTTATATTAAAATTCCACCATTCTCTTTAAAATATTAATTCATTAAAAATGAATATCTCCAAGAATAGGTAATGTTTTACACTGTTTTCCACTGTTTTCTATAATGCATACTATGATGGAAATAAATCATTTGAGCAAGCTGTTGAGGTGTGAAGGGAGGGAGAACAGGTACATTTTAGGGGTCTGTGGGTGAGTAAAGCAATAGTACTAAAGAGGGAGATTGAGCTTGCTGAAAGCAAATTCTATCACTTGATGATTTTTACTTATTCTTTTGGCTTGCTATAAAGGCCTAAATGACATTTATAATCACTTTCTTTTTTTCTTTTTGTACTTTAGAGAGAAAGAGAGAGTGCACAGACAGGGGAGAGGGGAAGAGAGAGAGAGAGAGAGAGAGAGAGAGAGAATCCAAAGCAGGCTGCACGCCCAGTGCAGAGCAAAACATGGGGCTGGATCCCACGATCTTGGGATCATGACTTGAGCCAAAACCAAGAGCTGGATACTCAACAGACTGAGCTACCCAGGAATCCCCATTTGTGATCACTTTATGGACATAAAGATTATAAACAAGATTATTTTTGTATTAAGAATTATGTCACAAGTTTCAGCAAACTGATATCAAGGGGGCCATCAGTTTCTACTACTCAAATGACCTTTTGGGTAGTGTGATTAAATGAGTACACATTCTAATAGATATTATAAATGATACTTTTATGGCATTTTTAACACAAATATAAAACTGATACTAACCACTTATTAAAATGTAATATCTTTCGGGGCGCCTGAGTGGCCCAGTTGGTTGAGTGTCCGACTTCGGCTCAGGTCAGGATCTTGCAGTTTATGAGTTCAAGCCCTGTGTTGGGCTCTGTGCTGACAGCTCAGAGCCTGGAGCCTGCTTCAGATTCTGTGTCTCCCTCTCTCTCTCCCTGCTCACACTGTCTCTCTCTCTCTCAAAAATAAATAAAACATTAGAAAAAATTTAAAACATAAAATATAATATCTTTCAGAGAAGAAACCATGTAAAACTTGATCTCTGTGTCTTCTACAATGCCTAGAACAGAATCTGGGAAATATGAGACACACTAAACACTTCAACTATTAAAAATTATTTAAAACAAAATATAAAGAAATCCAAAAAGTCTAGGTTCAGATAGTTGATTTTATATTTAGTCTTAGTTCTCCTTAATCATAATCTTCTACCCCCTTTCCCTAATTCTTTAAAAAATCATGAGTCATGAAAAATTATGCTGCCCATTGGAAATAAAAACAGTTGTCATCTCTTTTGAAGGTCAAATAGTTAATATGTGCTCTTTTACCTTATACTCAGCACACAAAACCTAGGGCAGTATTTCCCAAACTTAGATGCAATTATTAATACTTTGAACACACAGCATGCATTAACCACTCACGACATTCATGCTTCCAGTAACATAATTTGGGAAACAGTGGTTTAAATTTCCCTATACTTTTTCACCAGGGGATTTATCCAGACATTTCAACATTTTCTCTCCTAATTTTCAAGGCTTCTTTTTAGTAAATGGAACAAAACTTATCATCACCACGTATCCTGTCATGTCACAAAGTAACTGCAGATGGCTGTGCTTGACCCATTCCATGCCTCTCAATAAAGAACTTAGGTAAAGCTTAATTCCAGTAAGTGTTTCACAAGTTAACATTGAAACAGATGCCTTTATTAAAGGTTATAACTTATAAGTCTGCTTCTATTGTTTAAGGTCCACAGTATTTTTTTTTACTAGACTTTTAAAGACATATGAAAGTTACAAATTTGAGTGGCTAACAATCTCACAAAAGCTTCAGAATTGGTGCTGCCAATAACCCCCTACACTCACCCTTTCAGAATAACCTCTTTTCCAGACATTTTTTTGTGAGTCCAGCAATATTTTCTGTTCGGATGATACACAAGTGAAGGAGGCAAGCAATTCTCTGCTCTCAAATAGCTTATAATACAGTAATAGAGAGACAACTGGCATAAAAACATGCTTCCTACCCTAATTTTTTCATCCTAAAAGCTATTTTCAAGGAACTCTCCTTGCCTCGGTTGGTTACTAGCTGTCACTTGGCCTCCGTGATTTGAGATCTTATAATTCTTTTTGCTATCAGTGGGTCTCCCATACACTCAGTCTTGGCTGTAGAGTACAACTGCCACTCACCTTCTTGGTGACATGGGTGTCCCTGGTCCTAATGCATCCGTTACAACACAGGCAGATGCTGTACTCTCCCTTTGAACACAGCCATCTGGAGAGAGATATCCAGCCTTACTTATTAAACTTTTGAGCTTTATTCCACTGTCTTCTGCAGCACTTCTGGCATCTCTATCATACGTAGAGTGTGCCAGTAGTTTCTTCAAACTTTCAGAAGCCAAAGTACCAACATGTTAGCTCCAGGGCCCTTGCTGGAGTGTGCTTCTGTATCAACAAACTCTTCCCTCTCCAAACTTCTGTAATGGTCATCTTGATCCAGTATTCTCATGATCCATCCGAAAAATACATATCACCACACTCCTTCAGTACATTTTGGCTGGGTCCTTTGACTCTTTATTGGTACAACATATTTCTACTCTTTGTCGGCTCAGCATTTTATTTCTCCAAACAGGCCATGCTGTAGCCTCACCCCAATTACTAACCTGGTAGTCAGAAGGAAATGTGGAGCTATATCCTTAGAGTGGGGATGAGGACATGCATCATTTTGCAAAGCAGAGCCCCTTCATCCTGGCAAAGCACATGGGAATTAACAAGACGTAGATTATCACTGCAAGTGCAGATGGTTCATGGAAATCTTGAGTTACAGTGTTTTCAAGTGCATCCATCTAGATGTCTCTGTCCAAAGTTTCAGCAGTCCACTTGTTCCAGCCAGGGCCCTGACTTTGGCATAGGACTTGCCAGGGCTGAGAAAGCAACCTTCTTGGGAGTTCTGTGGCTCTTATTATTAGGTCTTGGGCCTGGTCCTTTGCTTTTTCTACCTGCTAGCAGCAGGAAATTAAATTTTCTTCATACATTTAGCAAGAGATCCTCTGGCTTCCACATTTAGCCACTAATTTAATTTATATATACATTAATTGCTCACAGCAACAACAATCAAATTCCATAATCCTTATAATTACCATCTCTCCCAAACTTTTAAAGCACCTCAGGTATTGCCCTGTTGATGCATTTATTTCTATGGGTATACTGTCCCAGTATGAAAATGCTTAATTATTGCACCAAGACAGTGTGCAAAGAGTCTCCCATGCTTTATCACCCCCAGAAGTGACAGGGTCCTCAGTGGCACTCATTGTGACTGGCTGGTGGCAGTTAAGTCTTATTTTAGATTCAGACCATCAGACACTCCAGGATCCATCTCTGTTCAGCCAGATTCCATATGGAACATGTAGACAGATACATTCCAGCAAGAACTGTGTTTGGGCGTGCCCTTTGGGGTCAAACCTGCGAGGGGCTGAAGAAAGTAGAACTGGACCTATGGAAGAGTTGAATGTTGATGCTGCCACCACAGAGGTCTCAGACGATCCCGCAGGAGCTCTGGTTCTGGGAAAACCCCTCAGAGAGAAGAGCAGGGTGGGCTGTTACCCCAGGCTGGGGGAATAAGCATTTTAGTCCTGGGAGGAGGATGTGAACAGTGCAACACAGCCTAGAGCAGAAGCAGAAACCTTGCTGACATGATTAACAGATGACAAGATGGCATGTGCAGCTGTAGCTCAGAATATGGCAATGCAGATGCAAGCTGGTTATTTGAGTTGATGGAAGCAAGATAAACTCACTATTTTTAATTTTTTTCTTTCCACGAAAAACAAAATGAGATAATTAGTTGAGGATGAGTAAACAGATTTTGAGGAGGAAAAAAAATTACATAGTTCTTGTAGATGACGGAACAACACATTCACAGAAAAGTAGGACAAGATTGCCTGGCAGCCCTGGAACTCACTTGAGATATATTGTCATAAATTTAAGGGAAACCCGTCAGCGTGTCTGAGTGTTGTTCTTCAAGAACATTTAGTTTCTCAAGAACAAGCACAGAGTAGGCCAAGAGGTGAGTTTCACGAGGCTGAGACTTCGCCTGGGAGTGCAATGGTGGGAAACAGATAATGGCGTTGACATTACAGGGAAGGGGATACATTTTGTATGAATCATAGAGTCTAAATTAAGGAAAGATATTCAGGGCAAGAGGGGCACTAATGACAACATAAACAAAAGCAATAGTCAAATGATTAGAAAATCTTAAAGAGCTAAATATTTACAGGAGCAGGTGACACGAGACTTGGTGAGCTCGCAATATAAGGAGTGCTGAGTTTATGGTGGATTACTTTCAAGAGAGAATCAGGTGCATCTATCAGAATCTGTAGAGTTCCTCCATAGGCTTGGATAGCTGATGTTGAGGGAGTGATCACTGCAAGTGAGAAGCTCAGTGGTGTGAAAACCAGGGTGTGGATTGAGTCATCACATGATGCTAAAAGAAAGGTAAGACACTAGTGGTGAAAAAAAAAAGAAAACATAAGAATCGTGTTAAAATTGTCAATAAGTAAGGCAGTTACCAGGCAGTTGGTAGATACTACAAGATGGGGCAATCCAATTTAAACAGCTCAGGCTTTAGGGGAAAGAATAACCTTGAATGGTAATCAAAGAAAAAGAATATTTACATTACATTGGGGGTGGGAAAGAGATAAAACAACAGCCATAATAGGAACAGTTGAGAAGCTATGGAGGAATCTGATATCCTCAAGTGATTGTTGGGTTTCAATAAAACCAAAAGTGAAAAGGAATGTTTACATACACAATTTTACTAATAGCAGAACCCAAGTTCCAGAAAGTATGTATGTATAGGCAGTGAGGCAGAAAGCTGGGAGCTCACTGGAGGAAGAATGGGAATCAGAGGCTGTGTGAGATTATACCAGATTAGAGGGCGTCCAGAGTCAAATGGAGACACATAATGACAGTCATGTATGTCTTAAGGGGATCGGATTTCTGGTGAAAATTGGGGTCAGAGATGTGCACAACAGGAAGATGCTGATCTTGATAGACAAATATTATTCTTAATTATAATATTCCTGAAACTGTCTCTTGACCATTTTGTAATAGTGAAAACATTCACTTGGGGACTAGGGTAGGGCAGTCTCAGGATCTCAGGAATCTCCTTTTGTCTTTCTAAATCCTGATGTGAATATGGTCACGGCCAGTGAAAGGCCTATCATCCCAAGAAGTCAATCATACTACTAGAGATGTTGGCTATGGTGATTGCTTCTGGGCTCAAGGTGTCCCAATTAAATTTTTTTCTTTCTTTTTAAATTTTGTAACATGTATTTATTTTATTTTTGAGAGACAGACTCAAAGTGCGAGAGGGGGAGAGGCAGAGAAAGAGGAGGAGACACAGAATCCGAAGCAGGCTCCAGGCTCAGAGCGGTCAGCACAGAGCCCGACACAAGGCTTGAACCCATGAACTGAGCGATCATGACCTGAGCTGAAGTAGGTCACCCAACCAACTGAGCCACCCAGGCACCCCTCTTTCTTCTTTATTTTTTAATGTTTATTTTTAAGAGAGAGAATGAGAGAGAGAGAGAATGAGTGGGGAGGGGTAGAGATAGAGGGAGACAGAGGATCGGAAGCAGGCTCCGCACTGACAGCAGAGACCCCAATGCAGGGCTCGAACTCAGGAGCTGCAAGATCATGACCTGAGCTAAAGTTGCCTCTGACTGAGCCACCCAGGTGGCCCTTGCTCAGGGTTTCGAAACAGAGCTGGCTACAAGGACTTCTCTTCTCTTTGATGACTAACGTATCAGTTTCTGGACCATGTTCCCCACTATGTAGAAGTCTATCTGCTGAAGACAGAATGTGCAACCCACAAACAGGAGCAGAAAAGAAAAAGGAAAAGGAGACTTTACTGTATTTCAGTCTTTGTTTCTAATGCCAACTTTGACCAAACTCTTTGATAAGTGGCCAATATAGTGTACTTTTGTATTACTCTGATTCAAGTTAGAGATGTGTCACTTGCAACCAAACATACTTGACTTGTACATATATTTAAAATAAACATATTTTAAACAATGGGACAGTTCTGCATTGTACTCTTGAAAGTTCTAAATAGACTGACCTTGAAAGGTCTTCTAATGCATTTCTTTGCCTTCAGGCAGAATGACACTTAAACCGTCCAAGAATGCATGTGGATTTTTAATAAATACCATCTGTTGGTGACATATGCCTGTGGGATTTGTATGTGTAAATTACAATTATGAGATGCTCAAAAAAGTAAAAAACAACTATACATTTCTATTGCCTTCTCTGGAAAGCCATGAATCATGGTACAGAGTGTATACTTTGTTTCTCTTTTTGAAAGGGCATTACCAATTACTTCAGCGATTTGATTTTAAACAAAGTTGAAATTGCCTTAATGAGACTATCTCAGAATTTCTGCTTCTTCAAAATATATTCAACTATCATAAAATTTTTAGTTTTAAAAAGTATTGCCTTTGACAAATACTTGTTTTTTGCCATTCTCAATGCTGTATGGAAGAAGAAGAAACACCAGTTCTTGAAAAACACACTCCACCCAGAACAGTAATGACATCATTTCTGACATTATCAAAGGTGCTTCCAGCAAACACTCCACAAACCAGAGCAATGTTGACGTTTCTTCCAGGAGAGCCAGGAACAGTGATCAATGCTCAACAAATAATAAAGGATTTTCTAACAGGTAAAGAGAGAAATTTGTTTAGGATCCTAAAAGAGTACTTACTACCAACTATAAAGAGTAAAAATCATTAAATCTCTATCAAATAATAACACATTAGTTAACTTACTATCCCATTATTGTCAACACCATATGAGATTGTAAGTAATCTTTGAAATTAGAGTCTAAGGATTGCATATCCAGACATGAAAAAATTCCTATATCAGGCACAACTCTGAAAAGGGTATACAATGGTCATTATTCACTCTGGAGGCCAAAATGGTGACCAAGAAATTAGTGGCTTCCTCCCCGATCAGGTTCTTCCCATGGTGCAATATTCCCATAATCCCACAATGCTGCTTTGGGATTTTAGAAAGTCAAAAACAAAACAAAAAGGAAGAGTTAAATGAAATTTAATTTCCTCATTCTGTACAACACACAACTGATGTAGTAAATTTTAAAATATGTGTGTTTCAGGGCTCCTGGGTGGCTTGGTTGGTTAGGCCTCCAACTCTTGATTCCAGCTCAGGTCATTATCTTACAGTTTGTGAGATAAGTTCTGAGTTGGGCTACAGTGCTGTGCTTGCTTGGGATCTCTCTCTTTCTCTCTATGTCCCTCCTGTGCTCAAGCACATGCTCTCTTGCTCTCTCTCGAAATAAATAAATAAACTTTAGAAAATTCTATAAAAAATAAAACAAAATATGTGTGTTTCAGAATCAGCAGAAGTTTGTACGTGTGTATATCTGTTTGTTTGTGTGCTATGTGTATGTCTGTCTCAGGGAGCCTGTAGAACTATTTCTATGAAATGCCACACTGGGAACACTATTACAGATTATTTTCCTTAGAATTCTCCAGACAAGAAAGGCACTGTGGCACTTCATCTATAATAGACATCAGGCACTGGAATGACTTTGCTAGAATGAAATGTGATATTCAAATCAAGTAAAGAAGCTCATTTCTTTGTGCAATTTACATATCTCTATATCATAAAAGAGATCATATTTTCTTCACTTTTTTTAACTCAATAAACAACTCTCTCCTACTTCTGATTGAAAGTAAAGCCAAGTTATTTCAGTCAATAGTTTCAAGAAATAGCATTTTATATTTATTTTTCATTTTCATTTTTATATAATATCTGTCCTTTGCTTGAAAATTAAATGGGTGGCTCAGTTGGTTAAGCGTCTGCTTTCGGCTCAGGTCATGATCTCATGGTTCATGAGTTTGAGCCTTACACGGAGTTCTTTGATGTGCGTGCAGAGCCTGCTTCAGATCCTTTCCCCTGCTTGTGGGTGCACAGGTTCTCTCTCTCTCTCTCTCTCTCTCTCTCTCTCTCTCTCTCTCTCTCTCTCAAAAATAAATAAATTTTAAAAATCTTTAAAAAATTAAATAACATTTTGCATATTTTGAATTCTTCTCAATTACATGTACTATACTAAGATATTACCAAGTTATTTGGAAATATAATTGAAGATTGCACCTTTACTTGTATTTCCCAAAGTGGGATCCCCTGAACCCTAGTCATAGGAAATATTTGGCACTATTTTGGAAAATACTTCCATTAATATATTTAAATCCCTAACACATGCACACACACAAATTTATGTAATTTTACCTAATCCATCTTTCCCCAAATATATATTACTCTAGACCACTCTTAGGGATATTCTAAAAAAATTTTTTTAAGTTTTTTTATTTACTTTTGAGAGACAGAGACAGCACGAGCAGGGGAGGGTCCGAGAGAGAGGGAGTCACAGGCTCTGAAGACAGGCTTCAGGCTCTGAGCTAGCTGTCAGCACAGAGCCTGACATGGGGCTCGAATCCATGAACCGTGAGATCATGACCTGAGCAGAAGTCGACACTTAACCGACTGAGCCACCCAGGCACCCCCTAGGGATACTCTATAAGAACACAGAATTTCCTGATGGAAACACCATACACTACCTTAAGGTGGACACCATTTCTATTGGATTAACTTTAAAATATAGTCTAGTATTCATAGCAATGAATTGCTTGCAAAAGTACTAAACAAACAAACAAAAAACAAATAAAAACATAAAACAAAAACCTACATATATTCACATAAGGCTTTGTGAGCATTCCTTCCTGGCTGGGTAATTAGAGAACTCCCAGCAAGAATGACTGGGGATAGTGACTCTCTCCATCCCTTATTTTTTCCTTACACTTCTTGCTCACACTGCTCCATGTGCCACGCCATGGTCATTTTTGTGTATCACTTGATTTACTAATTGCAAAGAATTCTCAGATTTGAAATCCCTAAGTGCTCTGAATTCATTCTGTCTTTGAGGTATGTTTTCATTAATTTAAGACCCATTGAAGGAGAACAAAATGGAATGAGAGAACACTACCCTGGGTTTTAGGGGAGATGTGTAGTGCTGGAGCTGCCTTAGCAATAGGAACCAGCTTTTATGCAAGCAGAGATGCAAAATCATGGTCTTCTTGACCAAGAAGACAAAAATATACATTGAGCTCTTCTTGGTCCAAAGAGATCTTTAATGTCTCTTTTTTTTCTTAGTATTTTTCTAAAGTATTTCCCAGCTCTGTCGAGACCTTGTAATAGTCTGAGTCTATCAAAGATATATGCCACTCTTTTACCTTTATCCTTGCACTTTTCTTACCAGATTTTAAACATAAAGTTTTCAAATATCTGATCATCTGAGAGCAAACTAAATAGCCAAAGACCTCATCCCTTTTGCCTTCTCATCAGTTCTCTTCTGGTTTGTATCACTCCCCCGACTATTTCCAAGTAGATCTTCACCAACTTCTGCAAGTGTTAATGTCTACCCATCAAACTTTTATTTAAACCTTTGGCTTCTCAGCTATATAAAATCTGAATAAACTGATAAAATAAGTAGTACTGAAGAAACAAAGTAATAATCATCTCAAAAAATAAAATAAGGGGAAATGTCCCACAACAGAACCCAAAAGCTTCCAAGTTCACTTCCAGGTTCTGCATTACTTCATTGTTTTTTACATTTTTAGACTAGAAAAGCTCTTTCAAAAGAACAGTAAAGCTAGATAAAGCAGTGGATCAATAAGTAATGACTACAAAAAAATTATGTCACTACATTCTAATAGACAAATAAATTATATTCTGAAAGTATATTACCACATTCTAGTAGGTAAATAAACTATATATACTGGTTTGATTGACTCATATATTAGTGCTTTGTTAAGAGAACAATATTTTAGATTCAAGCCTTAAAAGGGGTCAAGTAACTATGGTAAATTTCCTAATGAGAAACAACATCCATAATCCAAGCCAGCCGTCCCATATTATCTACCTTGTTGCCTGCTGAGTGACTATGGATGGATCCACACAAAAGAAAAAATATCACTCTAATAATTCATTGAATGACCAATTTTATTTTCATACATATTTACAGAGATTTTATTCATTCAAATAAGATACAAATGGCTCTGACTCAAAACCAACAGAATTTCTGGACACAAATTCCTTTTCCTAGTAGGTCTTTTTCCCTTCCTTCTTTGAGAAAGGTCAAAAGCAGCTTCATCCAGGAATATATTTATCACCTGCTCCCTGCCTTCATTTAGGGTTAGGACATCTTCTTCAGGTGGGGAGACCCTTCCCTGATGTCTCCCTCCCTCTTCATAACCAGCTCTGGAATAGGAACTTCCACTATATTCCCTACACTTAATTTCTGTAATGACATTTAGCAATACTATCATCATGACTCAATGACATATCTACTTGTATGTCTTCCCCAAAAGACAGTACTTTCTGAATGGCAGGACTGGGTATTTTCCTTTTGTGCATTTTCTCCAAAGAATTAATAATAATAATAATAAAAAGATAAATGCTTACCTCATACACGAGGATTTGAAATCATCATAAAATAAAAATGAATTTATCTGTTTAGTTTGCAAAATCAGATCAATCGACTCTAAGCTTCCACACACATGCCGAGTTGACTGAAAATTAATAATTAGTCATTTGTTGTGGTGAGAGGGGAACTTTCCACCACTAATGTTATGCAAGAGTCCCAGGGGTTTATATGGACCAAAACACTCAGGCATACTCTGCTGTTAAGACAGTGTTGAAGAGCACCTGGATGGCTCAGTCGGTTAAGCATCTGACTTCGGCTCAGGTCATGATTTCACAGTTCATGGGTTCAAGCCCCGCATCAGGCTCTGTGCTGACAGCTCAGAGCCTAGAGCCTGTGTTCAGATTCTGTGTCTCCCTTTCTCTCTCTCTCAAAAATAAATAAAAATTTAAAAAGACACTGTTGATACTGTCTGAGCCTGCAGGACAATTTTCTGTTCCCATGCTAGTCCTGGGACATAAATCCATCCAGAAGTCTCAAGGCCTCAGCCATTAGTGATCAGGCCACTGGCATCTCTGTGTCACACCCTCAGAGGCCCAGTATTGATTTTGGAAGGTGGATGGGAACCCATCCCAGGTACCCAACATATACCCAACACACTCCACAGCCACCTGATTGTCCACCCAGGGGACTCTTAGAACTCCTTCACTCCAAGCACTACCCCTGCTCACTCCTTTCCCTTTCACACTGTCCTTGCTTAACTCTTCTGAAAGTGAAATTTTCCCCTGGGGGAGGATAAGGAGAATAAGGACAATTTACCCTGGGTCCGACAGTGCTGGCCTCTCTTTCCTGAGGTTCAAGTGCGAAGGGAGATGTTAACAACGGATAGTTTCTTTTTATTTTCTATTAGCTGACTTGCTAAGCATCCTTCAGAGGAAAAGACTAGTCAGCCATGTCAGCAAAAACAAGGAATCACTGAGGCAAACACTGTTGGCATTAATTCAAGAACATCCCCCGGGGAAGAGGAAACCTTAGCTGAAATTTTCAAGAGTTGTAGCCCCTTTGCAGTGCTGATGCTATTGTGGACACGGATGAATCCAGGTATCTTCACTGCATTAAATCAACATTCCAATCTTCTATTTCCTGTGATTCAAGTTCCACATTCACCCCTAAACCTAACTGTAGCTTGGCTTCCTATGCAGTTCTGCTGATGAGGATAAACGTAACAGGCATGCCTGTTTGCTGCCTGACAGTTGTTTTTCTTATTGTGAAGAAATAAATTGACATTCTGGTTTTGTAAATTAGTCTCAGGAGCTTTGAGAAGGGGAATCTTTGCCTAGAGAAATGGATTATATATAAGCTGACAACATGTGGAAGGGGGAAGGCTGAATCAGGGTCATGCTACTACAGACCGCCTGGGGAGACCACCAGGAAAATGCCCCAAAACCTCCCCCAGGATCATCAGATGCTTTTCCTTCTCTCTCTTCAGGCCGTCTAGACTCACACGTGGGGCTCAATAGCTGACTACTGAATGATTAAGCCCGTTTACATTCTGACAGCATTGTTTAGAGCACAAAATAAGTTTATGAGCATTATCTTTTTTAATTCTTAAGAAAATGCTAAGGGCTGATATGGAAATTTCTATGGCTGTTTTACAGGTGAAAACACTGAGCAACAAAGTTTTGGTGCCTGTTTTGAAGTTACCTTGTTATTAACCAGCCAAGCCAAAATGTATTTTAAAAAGTGACTGCAAATATTTTTAACCTGTACATGACATTAATGCCTTGCTACCCAAACCCTGCCCCTCAAAACATGTACAGATAAATAATAGTTAATGGTTATGCAGCTCTTATTATATACAAGGTACTATTCTAAATAATTTACACACATTAACTTCTTTAGTCTTTATAATAACTATGAAATTACTACAAATTATTATTCCTCTTTTACAGGTGAGGAAAATAAACTTCAGAGAAATTATGTAAAGTATCCAAGGTCACACAGCTAGGAAGTGGCAGAGATGGAAGTCAAACCCCAACACTGCTGTTCCCCAAACCTATGCTCTTTCCCTATGTTACACTATGAATGCATGGAAATCATCTGCCTGGTTGGATACCATAAATCTTGGATTCTACTTGCAGCTTGATTTGTCAAGTCCAAAAGGCATCTTTTCCACTTGGTTTAGTAGCCGTGTTTGAGATATGATGTCTATATCCATGTCTCATCAGGCTTGTACTTGGAAATCTGTCATTTTCTTCAATCTCACCACATCTGCCAACTTATACTTTGTAACATAAGGACAATCCCAAGAAGTGACACCTGTACTCTCAATTCTAGACTCCTGCAGTCTGATTCAAACTGCTTCCAAATAGAAGTCCAGTCATAATAGACAAGATGAGATAAAATTTCATTTTCTTGAAAGACAATTTCTTTGGAATATCAAATATATTGAATAATGTTCTGGCCCATACTTCTCTGATTTCAGATCAACTTACTAAATGTCAACCTGTCTTTCAATAGGTATCTCATTCAAATAAATATTTTGTGATAGTTTTGACAGTATTTCTTCCTTAGGCCACCCACGACAATCATCTGTGTTACTCTCTCATTTGAGAAATATTTATTGAACCACTAATATATGTAAGAAATAAGCCTAAATGGGATCCTATGAGAAACAAGGCAAAAGGCATAGTCTGTGTTGTCAAGGAGCATACTATTTATTAGAGCTAAAAATATACGGAAATTAATATTAGAAGAAGAATATTATTAGATGCAAAAGGTTTGTTTCTGAAGAACTCTGGAGGCGAGATTATTCCATTTATCCTAAGGAATCAGGATGTCTCCTTAAGGAAGACACATTTTGATTAGCATTGGATAGGAGTGCTAAGGAAAGAGACTACTCCAGATTAGTAAGATCAACTAGTAAGGTCAAAGAACAGAGGTTAAGACAAAGTAGAATATTTTTCCAGCTTGGCTGGAGCACTAAATGGATCAAAGGATGTAGCAAGAATCATATGGAAAGGTAGGTTGGGACCAGAGTGTATGTACCTTGAATGTACATCCCAGCATTTCACTCTAAAGTAACTTTTAAAGTGAGTAGTGTTCTTTTTGTTACATTGCATAGTGGCTAAAGCAAGGGACAGTGGAACCAGAAAAAAAAATCTCCAGGCTTGCCACTTAGTAGTGGTGACTTTGAGTAAGTCATTTAACCCTTCCAGGTCTCAGTCTCCTCATCTGCGAAATGATAATGAATTTAAGAATTCCATGTCACAGGGGTGTGATGGCAATTAAATAAAGCAATGTTTATCAAAGAAGACAGCATGGAGGTTAGCACTGGTAGATACTAGGAAACACTATTAGTACTGAATAAGCAAATAAGTAGTGAAGACGTAGAATTCTCATAATTCACTTTGCATGCGTTGGCATACTTTCTAATTCATCTGTGCCCCTTTGCAACAAAAGGGATTTGACACCATATTCCACCTGTGTGGAATAGAGTACCACGTGGACACCTGCCTCCATCCTGTTCTTCACCCACTCCTGTGATTACATTGGCCTGTCTGGCAAAAACATCACACAGAGAGTATATATTAATCTTCTCTTTAGACAAAACCTATGGGACTTTTTTTCACACATACTACAACTGCCATGCCAAACCTCCTGAGTCCTGTCTTCATGCAATTATTTTTTCCCCTAAATGTAAGCCTTCAGATCATCTTTGTTAATTTAATCATATTAATTTCAATTGAACTTTTCCTTGTAGAAATCTTTTTAAAAGTACTAATTCTAATCTAATGTTTTAACTTCAAAACACCTGAAAATTGAAAAGCATTGAACCTCTCACTAAAATATCTAACTAGGTTAGAAAAAGAAGAGTTCTGAATTATATACCCTTATATGACCCTTCTAGTTTATTAATCTATTAATCAGCACTATTAGGCTATATTTCAACCAGCTAGATTTTTCTCAATATTCCTATGTACTTCTTTTTCAAAAAGCTATCTTCACACATTAGATCAGGTGTTCTTCCCAAACTGGATATAATTTTTCTGCCCCATTATCTGTAATAAAAAGTAAACTAGATGCTGTTGTCATAACTTATTCTTGGTAAATACTTACTGGTTTTCCATAATCACTATTTTCTTATTTAACACTCTCCTCAAATTTGTTTTATATCCATGCTTTTCTCAGAGCTCCCCATGAGCATGTAGAAGGTTTGCTCACCAAGAAAGATCTGGCCAAATGTCCTTACTAGAGGTTTTCCAGGGAAGGCTGTATGGATTCTTGAAGTAACACATTAGCTGTGGGGTAGGTAGTACAAAGATGAAGCCATCTGAAGACAGAACAAGACTCTTGCTACATGTATTCAGTATATCATGAAATGTGTTTATTTACAAAGCTCTCACAAGGAGATTGGGTGGCTTCAATCTTATATGTAATATACTCTTTTAAGGAACTTTTGATATAATTTGCAACCAAGACAACCTTTTCTGGGGCCTTTCATTTAATTTTTTGTGGAACTATCAGGTGTGCAAAGGAAGAATACACCAATTAATTTGGTTTCCAATTAATTTTGTTTCCTGAAGTCATTTCATTCCAAGACAACAGCTGGAAATCCCCATATTTCAAATAGGCACTAGCAATTAACAGTATAAAAAATTAACAGGATGCAAAGATTTTATTTTGCTTAACAATCAAACGGAGTTGTTCTATCAAAAGGAGTTGTTCTATCAAAAGGAGTTGAAAGGGGCTTCCTTTGACCCTGACTACCAGCTCCATTTGTAGTTCATTGTCCCAAATCTCTTGTTCTAAAAAGCTTTCACAGAGCAAACACCTCAGTAGCTTGTTCTGTCACCTCTATTGCACTTTGTCCAATAAATTGGGTCAATATACTTCCTATTCTCAGCCTTTTCTTCTGACTCAACAGGATGCTGGCATCACTCCAAACCTGCTGGGTCCCAATCCTGGTTTAATAGAAATTAAAAAAAAAATCAATGAGAGAAAAAATGTTTCTGGATAGCTCAGCTGACATAGCCACAGGCAGGAGCTGGCTAGTGTAATTCGGTGTTATCCACATAACCAGCGCGACATAGACTGTTATTTCACAGTTCACTCTGCCAACCAAGTCACTCAATTGTTGCAATCAGTGCTAATGCTTTAGGGTAAAAATAAAAAAAATAACAAATGTGGACTCTAACACATGCATTGGCTAGTGCTGTGAATACAAACGGAATAGCACTATCGGTAGATTCAGCCAGCCAGGGTCTAAATCAGCTAGCTAATCAATTCCTGATTTTTTGTTTTCTTTTTCTTTTTTGTTTCTGCTTTGTCAGTTAGCCGATTGTGACCCATGAAATTCCTTCTCTGGAAAGGAGCTTGCTTCAGGTAATACTCTTCTTTTTGAAAGAAAATCTACAGACTGTGGCATCATTGGGTGACAGTCCCACGCACAGGCTACTGCAAGCCAAGAGGCAAAAGGAAAGGGTTATCTAGTAAGTAACAAGGAGAGATTTCTTGCTTTGAAGTATTATGAACTCCTTAAGAGGCTTTAGAAGCTACCTTCCCATGCAGTAGCCTAGGGATGCTATAATTCATTCAAAGAGCCTCACTCAGAATGGGGAAACTAGAAATATAAACCTATCCAACTTGGCATGAAAAACTTAAATGGGTTTGAATAATTGAAAGCAAGCAGACTTTACCATATTGCAGCCAAAATTCAAATGGCATGCTGGCTCTTGCGACTTAGAAAAAGCAATCTAGGGCATTATCTCATGTGTCTGTCATTCGTGCTACTTTTCTTTAAGAAAACTATCGCAAGAGGATTTGTGTTTTAAAGATTAATGCCAGATAGGAGCGCTGGGAAGAATGAGTATCTTTAAAATGCTGAAGAGGCAGAAATTTAAGAGAAAATAGATCTATTCATAATTTGAAATTCTGTCTTTCCTCTGTTGGCTGACTAACAGGCTTTGTCATCCATTACAGTAACACGAATGTTTAAATGTTGAGGGAGTGGGAGGGAAGGAGGTTGCTATAGGCAATATCATCTCTAGTATCTGTATTAAAAGAATAAAAGAGCATCATGTTCATAAAGGAAGGAAATACCTGTTTTCACCAGCAACAACAGAATTTCATAGTTTGGCTGAGCTATTTTAATCTCTTCCAAATTAGCTCTCCTTCCTACCACTACCTTGCATCATAATCTAGACTTTGTGCAAAAGAGAACATACAGATATTCCTTTCACACATGATGTCCAAATTACAGCCATAATTTTGTAATAGCTTAAGTCAGGCAACCAAGTAGGATTTCATTTATAAGCAGAAATTTTGGTCAGTTTCACAAGCTAGGAGGAAAAACATAAAACACTTGGTAAAGAAGGAAAAAAAATGGATGGTTTGTCACTGGGACACAGATTGTTTGCAGTAAAAGGTTAACTTAATCAGTAGAAAAATGACAGAGTAGAAACAGTGGTAATCAAACAGAGGTGAGTAGTAGGGGAAATCTACTGAATAGCAATGGGAAACTGGAAAAACTTGAGACAAAGCAGCATATAAAGACATTTTTGAATAGAGGCTACATGACAGAATGCATGACCAATAAATTCCAATTTGATTAAGAAAGTTATAAGAATCTGAGGGAGGAGAAAGTAGATGACTCTCTTCTAAATGTGGAAGGTGAGATTGCTAATTGTTGGAGCCTTTGAGCCTGCCAGGTGTCCGGGGCTTAACAAAACATTTTGTCAGGGATGCCTGGATGGTTCAGTTGCTTAAGCAACTGACTTTGGCTCAGGTGATGATCTTGCGGTTTGTGAGTTTGAGCCCCACATTGGGTTTGATGCTGTCAGCATTGGGCCTCTGACCTCTCTCTCTCTGCCCCTCCCCCACTTGCACTCACACTCTATTTCTCAAAAATAAATAATCACTATAAATAAACACATATATTGTCACATATCTAGGTGATGGGCATTATTAAAGAGGGCACTTGTTGGGATGAGCACTGGGTGTTATATGTAACTGATGAATCACTAAATTCTACAACTGAAACCAGTTCAACAGGATATGTTAACTAACTTGAATTTTTAAAAAAATCTTTGAGAAAAAAATGTCAATATCCCACCCACTCCCTCTTTTTATAGGTACAAAGTGTAATGTGGCTCATTTCTGAAAGCTAACCATAAGAAATTTGGATGTAGACAAGTGCATTTTGAATAGCAAAATAAATAAAATTTTCTCCTTTTTTTGACTAGTTGCCTCAATTATTTCCTGAAGTAGAATAACCTCAACAACACTACCTCTGGAGAAGAAGAGGTACTCATCCATCTGGGCCAGACGCTATCTGGTGATGCAACTCGGCTCATTCTCTACAATGGGAGGGTCAATGGTTCCCAGTGCAGAGGTGGGGCCCCATCCAGTGGGAGGGTCAATGGTTCCCAGTGCAGAGGTGGGGCCCCATCCACACTGAAGGGATTTTTCTAACTGCACAGGCCTGCCACCCAACTGCGAACTAAGAAAATGGGTGTTCCATAGGTTGATAAATCTCCCCTATGGTGTATAATTAGCTCTATCACATCCAATGCTCACCTTCACTCCAAAAAGAGAAATCATCTGAGAGTGAGGCTCTAAAAGGAGAAAGATTATAAGGAAGTTCCTATTAACTGAGGATTCGTTTTTATACTTTTGAAAGTATAAATTTACAAAAATAATGGATTTTAAGGAGTTATTTGTTTTGTAAGTTTTTGTATACTGTAGGTTTATTTCCTTTTTATGTGAATAATGCCAAGTAAAACAAATATGAAAGAAAAAAATATTTAGTTTGGATTTAAAGAGCTTTTCTTCTTATTTGACATTTCAAAAAAAATCACAATCTATATAAAATAAATTTTACCATATATCTTAGTTGTTTTCGTTTCTCTATCATTAACTATAATTTTATTAAGAATTTATAAGGGCTATCAAATGGGATCATTGCACTTCAGAATGGATTAGATGATTTCATGAAATAAGATTTGAAAAAAAACTTAAATGAATGAAAGAATGATTTTACTGGTTACTCCATGAAGCCTTGAGATTTCTACCAGGTACATAACTTCCTAGGAACTGAGTTTCCTTATTCTAGAGCTTATGCTTCTTCAATTTTATTTTCAAGTAGGCTGAGAAATCTCCCACCACTGAACCACAGCAACAGTATTTGTCCAGATGAGTGAATTGACATTTCCTGCTTTTGTACCAGTATTTTCATCAAAGATAGCATACTGGCCTCAGGGATCATTTAGACACAGATGTTATCTTTCTGCACTGGTTTTCCTCCATGATTCTTTACTGTATGCTGTAACCTAGATAACAATGGCTCCAAGCCAAATACAATTTACATATCAAAGGTACATTATGTTGTACATTTGTGTTGACCTATCTATTGTCTTGACTTGAAGAGAAAATAAGCTGTTAGTGAGCATTATTGTGTTAATTCAAACATATAGAGAAGATCAGATAAGATGTGCCAAAGATTTATTAGGAGAAGGAGCATCACACAAGAGAAAGAAAAAGAATGACAGGGTAGGAGTTTCCAATAGTGACAGTGTTCCAAGAAAGTTTCGGCCAGGCTGACGGGGAGTCCTGAAGTTAAAGTCACCCACAGGAGGAATCCTATGTCTCAGAGAAAGGGGCCACCTTAACACCTCCACTGCACGGGGTCTTTGGCCGGAAGCAGCCCAGCAGGAAGTACTCTCTCAGGCAAACTTGATGGGTGATCCAGAGGGGCAGCTGCTGAGACCATCACCAATTATCTGTCCCCAGAAGAGTTTCTGATAGGTGTATTTTCATAGCCACCATACTTA